>NC_133621.1:276632041-276769541 GCF_048593235.1 Sminthopsis crassicaudata | reverse complement strand
ATTTTGCTCTAGTTCATAGATTTTCCAGGTTTTTTATTTTCCTGAGACCAATTCTCATAGAACAATAATATTCCATCATAAACACACATCACAGTTTATTGAGACATTCTCCAATTAATTGGCATCCCCTCAATTTCCAATTTTTTTTTTTTTTTTTTTTTTTGTTGTTCCGAAAAGAAAGTTGTCAGATATACTTTTGGTACATATAAGTGATTTACCTTTTTTTTTTTTTTTTTTTCTGAACCCCTTTTGTTATTCATGCTAGAATGAATGTTATTCATTCAAGTAGTGGTGTTGTTGGATCAAAGGACATGCAATAATTTATACCCCTTAGGGCACAGATCAGATCTTTTGATATTTATCAACTGGAGCATGGCTCTTATTTTTTACAAATTTGACTCAGTTTCCTCTATGTTTGACAAATGAGGCCTTATCAAAGAACTTTGCTTCTAAATTCTTTTTACAATTACTATCGCTAACTGTATTTCTCCCCATTTATTCTCTTTCCTTTCATCCTGACCCTCCTCAAAAGTGCTTTATACTGACTATTCCTTCCTCCAATATGCTCTCTCTTTTATCACCATCCCCCACTTCCCACATTCCATTCCCCTCTTATTTTCCTTCAGGATAAGATACGTTTCTAGACCTCTATTGAGTATGTATGTCATTTCCTATTTGATTCAATTCTGAGGAGAGTAATTCACTTTCTCATTCTTTCCTCCTTTTCCCTGAACTATAAGAGCTTTTTCTTGCCTCTTTTTATGGCAGATAATTTGCACCATTCTGCTTTTCCCTTTCCTTTTCTGCCAGTACATTTCTCTCTCTCACCCCTTAATTTCATCATTATTTTTAAAAGTTATTATCCCTTCCTATTCAACTCACATCATGCCCTCTGTCCATATATATTCCTTCTAATTGCCATAATAATGAAAAAGTTCTAATAAGCTACAGGTATCATCCTCCTTTGAAGGAATATAAATAAATATTATTAAGTTCCTTATGACAACACTTTTCTGATTACCTCCTTATGCTTCTCCAAAGTCCTGTATTTAAAAATTAAAATTTTCCATTTAGCTCTTTATCATTATCTTATCATTAATGACTGAAAATCCTATGTTTCATTGAATGATTACCATTTCCTCTGAAGGATTATACTCAGTTTTGTTGGGTAGGTGATTCTTGGTTGCAATCCTAGATGTGTTGCTCTCTGAATATTACAAGCCCTCCAATTCTTTAATGTAGAAGCTGCTAAATCTTGTGTCATCTTGATTGTGGTTTTACTATACTTGAATTGCTTCTTTCTGTATGCTTGCAATATTTTCTCCTTGACCTGAAATTTCTAGAATTTGGGTATAATCTTCCCTGGAGTTTTCATTCTTTCAGGAGGTGATTGATGGATTCTTTGAATTTCTATTTTACTTTCTGGTTCTAGACAGTTTTCCTGGATAATTTTTGAAAGATGATGCCCAAGTTTTTTAGTTTAGCTTAGTTTTGTTTTTTGATCATGACTTTCAGATAGACCAATAAATTTTAATTTCTCTCTTCTGGATCTATTTTTCCAGGCCAGTTGCTTTTCTAATGAGATATTTCATATTTTTTTCTATTTTTTATTTGCTTTATTGTATCTTGATTTCTCATAAAGTCATTAGCTTCCATTTGTTCAATTCTAATTTTTAAGAATTATTTTCCTCAGTATGCTTGTGTACCTCCTTTCCCAGTTGGTCAATTTTTCTTTCTAAGGCATTCTCTTTCTCATTAGTTTTTTTTTTTTTTTGTATTTCTTTTTGTACCACTCTCAATTCTTTTCCTAATTTTCCCTTTATCACTCTTACTTGGTTTTCTTTTTAAATTTATTTTTAAAAACACATTGCTTTATGAATCATATTGGAAAAGAAAAATCAGAGAAAAGAGAAAAACCGTGGGAGAGATAAAAACAGAAAAAAAGTGAACATAGCTTATGTTGGTTTACATTCTATCTCCTTAGTTCCTACTTGGTTTTCAAAGTCACTTTTGAGCTCTTCCATGGTCTGAGCCCATTTTTTCTTAGAGGCTTTGGATGTAGGACCTTTGACTTTCTTATCTTCTTCTGAGTATGTATTTTGATCCTCCTTGTTACCATAATACATTTCAATGGTCAGAAACCTTTTCTGTTGCCTGCTCATTTTCCTAGCCTATAGTTCAGCTTTTAACTCTTTGTTAAAGTAGGGCTCTGTTTTTAGAGTGAAAGGTACATTTTCCCAACTTTCTGGGGTTTTGTGCAGCTGTTTTCAAAGATCCTTGACCACAAGCATTCTTTTCTGCCTTGAACTTGGTAGGTGAGTATTGTAGTATAAAATTGTAGTATAAAATGATGGAGTTGCTGACTGAAGCTAAATTGGGATTGCATGCTGGGATCCCATCTTGGTGCTACAGACCCTCTTTACTGATCTTCCTAGTGCTCCCTGGTGTCCTGGGGCTGAGAAGTCCAGAACCCTTAAACACTAGTGCTGATTCAGAGATGCTGCCTCACTGACACTGGAGTCAGGATTGGGGCTGGGGCTGGACTTCATTGATGCAACCTGCACTGGGATTATGTGCTAGGCTTTCACCCTGGTTCCACAGACTTTTTCTGCTGACATTCCAAGTCTGCTTTTGATGTTGCTTAGCTGAGAGATCTGGAAGCCACTAGTACTGCCGCTGATTCAGAGATCTGGATGGGGTCAGATCTCAGAAGGGGCTGGGGCTGGGTCCAGAGCTGTGCTGGTGCACTCTGCACTAGGAGTGCATGCTGGACTCCCAACCTGGTGTCCCAGACCTTTTCTGATGACCTTCTAAGTTGCCTTCAGCTGGAAAATGTTTTATTCTGTCTTTTTAGGTATTCCGATGCTCTAAAATTTGTTTAAAGGAATTTGGAGCTGTTTGGGGGAAAGGTTGGGTGAGTTCCTGTTTTTATTTTGCTATCTTTGCTCCACCCTACCCCTTTTCAGGATATTTTTAAAAGTAAAATAGATTTGATGTATTACCATAAAATTAGTGATCTAAATACCTCACACAAATATAGAATTTGAGTTTGAGATCACTTATATTGATTATTTTTAGGGTGATTTGCCATCAGTCTATATGATTTTTCCTTTTTTTTTTTTTTTTTTTTTCTTCTTTTTTGGGTAAAACATGTACAATAGTTTCTAACATATTTTCACATTTGTCATGTTATACAAGAAAAGTCAGAACAAAAGGGGAAAACTCAAGAAAAGAAAAGCAAGCAAACAAACAAACAAAAAAGGGTGAAAATACTATGCTTCCACTCACATTCAGTTTCTATAGTTCTCGCTCTGATGTGGATGCCATTTTCCATCCCCATTGTATTGGGATTGTCTTAAGTCACTGAATTCTTGAGAATAGCCAAGAATATTCATAGTCACAGTTAATCAACCCATAATTTTGTTGTTACTGTATGCAATGTTCTCTTGATTCTGCTCATTTCACTAAGCGTCCTTTATGTAGGTCTTTTCCAATTTTTCTGAAATCAGCCTGCTGTCAGGATTTTTTGACCTCTAATTCTTGGGAGAGTGAATAGTTCAAAAGATACCAACAATATTTCAGCCTTTGCTGAGCTTGTGTCATTAGGCCCAAATTTTCTTGGTGTCTTTAGTGCCCAAGAACTCCAGCAATTCAGCAGCAGCAAAAAGAAAGATATCTAGGGACATCCAACCCCCACAGCCATTGTGCTGTCATAAAGTCCTATCTGTTGTTTCCTCAGAAACACAACAAGAAGAAATTCTGATTTTCACATTTTACTTAATGAAAGTCTTCACCTAACCCTTTGCCTGCATATTAACTTCTTTGAAAATGCCATTTCTATGTTTATATCTTACGACAATATTAAATGTTGTTGAAAAGTGAATGATTATAAAACCTTGAGTGCTTCATAGATAGAAAGTGCTTCATTACTATTTATTAAATTAAATTAAAATTTAAAAGGCAGAGAATAAATATCTCTGGATTCTCTTTCAGTCTCTTTCTTTTTTGTTCTCTTTCTCTCTCTCTTTATATTCTCTATAATGTCTTTATAATTACCTTCTTCTTCATATTATTATAAACTATGTACTTTGCCAAAGATTCCTAACTTGAAATAAAAAATGAGATGCATTTTGAGACATGTCCAATGTGGGGATTTCCTTTGCTTAACCATGAATACAGATTATATATATATATATATATATATATATTGCTTAACCATGAATACAGATTATATATATATAATCTGTATTCATGGTTAAGCAAAGGAAATCCTAATGTATATATATATATACATTTTTTTAAAGAAAGGTTTTCTTTTTTCTCAAGGAAGTGGAAGAGAGAAAAACAAATGATTGTTAATTTACCAAAAAAAAACAAAAAAAAACACCAAAAATAACAGTAAGAACTTTGCTGTATTTCATACAAGTAATGATTCCCCTATCCTAGACAGTAATCAGAAGATCTTTTAAAGCCAGTGGATATAAGATTGTTGGGATGACTAACTTCCACTGAATAAACAGACAATTTTTGATTGAGACAGGAAGAAGTATAATATATAAGTAATTTAAAGTATGTGGACCTTTGGGAATGTTTCTAGATCTACAGACCTGGAAATCTATTTTTAATGATTTCTTGTAGAAGGAAAGAAGAGTATAATTTAATAGATGTGCAGTTGTTTCAGCCAGTTTCAGTCACTCTTTGTGATCCTGTTTTGGGGCTTTCTTGGAAGATACTGGTGTGGTTTGCCATTTCCTTCTTCAGGTCATTAATAGATGAGAAACTGGCCCAAACAGGGTTAAGTCACTTACCCAGTATCATAAATTAGTAAGTGTCTGAAGCCAAACATGAAATCAGGAAGATGAGTCTTCATGATTCCAACCCCACTGCACCTACTTACTAGCTTCCATTTAAAAGGAGAAAGACTGATTAAATTATGGTTTATAAAATGCAATAGATTATTACTGTGCTTTAAGAAATTTAGGATTTCAATGAAGCCTGTTAATAATTGCATGAATTGTATACATATATTGTATTAAATTTATACTTTAATATATTTAACATGTATTGGTCAACCTGCCATCTGGGGGTGAAGAAGGGGGAAAATTGGAACAAAAGGTTTGGCAATTGTCAATGCTGTAAAATTACCCATGCATATAGCTGGTAAATAAGAACTATCATTAATAAAAAAAAAGAATTGTATGAATTGCAGCATATTAGAATGAGGAAAGTAATTTACACAATAATATTGTAAAGAATAGAATAATTTTGAAAGGCAATAAGAACTCTGACCAATGTAATGACCATCCATGATTTCAAAGTACCCAAGCTACAGCAGAGTAATGGTTTCAAGGAGATAAATGAAACATATTTTTGAACCCAACAAATGTATTGATTTGTTTTGTTTAACTATTCAAATTCAGAATAATCTGCATTTATTTATTTTTAGTTTTGGAGAATATTTGGGGACAAAGCCGTTTAAAAGAAAGTGATTCAATGTAAATGAAAGCAAAAACAACTTCTTTAAATTTAGACGATCATTCTCAATAATCTCAGTCTCCAAATTAGATTTCATAATGAACTTTGTAGCTGTCACTCTATGATCATTCTACTGTGTGACCATAACCACAAACATGGAATTTAACACATCTGAAGCATAGTTTTTAATACATCTGTAAATGTGGTATCTGGAATTCTATCCTTTGAGATTTACTTATCTTGATCATTAGATACAATCACTATCAGATAGGCCCTGTTCAAAGGCAAACTTCTGGAATGGGCAACCCATCAAACTTTAGTTTAAATTAGATTACCAAATTATCCAGACAAACCCTCGAGAAAATAAAATAAAGGGAAATTAACTTTTGCTAACAAAGTAAAGTAGTTTAAAGGGTCAAGGAAGATCATAATCTTATAAAGAATTAAGTGGGACCCTGAGGATTTTGTTGGGATGGAAATGAGAGCTGGAAAAGGAGGAGATGGCAAAGAAAAGGAATTTCTTTTTCATTCATTAGAACTTGACCTTGACTTTATCAGGCCCATCCTATGGCACTTCTGTGCGGAAAAAAAAAATTTGGTTATGGTAAAGGACATAGGTGGTGGACATTTACCAGATCTGGACATAGAATTCTGATCTTCAAATGTCACATCACCTTTGTGAAGAAAACCACTTGGCCTCTCAGGAAACAGAAGAATCCTTTTCAAGTTCTGGCATTCTTCATCCTGCTAATAAGCAATTGTCACTTAAATCAATTGCTTAGTTAATGAAAAAGGGTAGCCTTGAAATGAACTCTGACAAGACACAGAATCCAGTTATCCTGCTAACTGATGAGTTGTCAATTGAAATTACAGTGCAGACATTTTTTAATAGTGGATAGGGTATGTGATTTGAATTTAAATGGTTCACATTTCTATATGGCAGCCAACATTTCTGGGAAGATGTCTCTGACATTCCAGAGTAGCATTAGTTTGAATGATTTGGATAAAGGATTAGCCTAAGAGACCTTGAGTTTCCAAATTGTTCACTTTCATAATAATCTTTTGGAGGCCTGGATTCCAACTCCATGTTCGGTCTATAAGACTTGAACAAATAACTCAGTCACAGGCACATTAATAACCTCACAGCAGCCACAAAACGGGTGTCACTGCATAAAGGTCCCTACTTTCCAAAGTCACATAAATATTGCAAAATGGAAATAAAGTAATGCAAATAATAATAAATAACAATTTTGATATTTTAGAAAAGTTCTTTGCATACTCAAGTGATGATCAACATGCATACATATATATAATATATATATTTATGTCTGTTTATCTGTCTTTCTGTGTGTCTATCTATCTATCCTTGTGTCTGTATGTTTATCTATCTCTCTAATATATTTATGTATCTTTGTCTATTTTTTGGTCTATTTGTCTGTGTTTTTGTATGTTTATCTATCTATGTATCTATATGTTTATCTATCTACCTGTGTCTGTATGTTTATCTATTTATCAATCATTAATTCTAATTGATAAATATCAAGAACCTAAATGTGGTTTTAAATATAGGATTCTTATTACTTAATAAATATTTGACAGTGTCTTCTCCTCTCTCCAGCCTGAGAGTATGAGAACTACATATGAAACCCATTCCATTATTCGTCCATATGGCAGCTTTCATCTGGTTTATTTCTGACCTTGGCTGATATTCTTTTTGTTTTTGTCTTCAATTTATTTTATTTTTATTTTTTTATTAAAACTTTTTTTCCAAAGATATTCATGGACTATTTTTCAATATTGACCCTTGCAAAACCTTATGTTCCAATTTTCCCCCTTCCTCCCACCCTTTCCCCTAGACTGCAAGCAATTCAATATATGCTAAACATGGTAAAAATATATGTTAAATCCAATATATGGATACATATTTATCAAATCAAAAAGAAAAAATGAGAAAGAAAATAAAATGCAAGCAAAGAACAACAAAAAGTGAAATTGCTGTGTTGTGGTCTACTCAGTTCCCACAGTCCTCTCTCTGGGTGTAGATGACTCTTTTCATCACAAGATCATTGGAACTGGCATCAATCATTTAATTGTTGTGGTTCACATTTTCTTAGGGAACATGATGATTCTTTGACCTTGGGGAGTCATTATATTGTTGCAAAACTTGGTATGGACACTCTATCAGTTGATCCCACTGCAAGTCAGAATGCTTAAGCTCAAGTTGTCCAGAATCAGCATCCCAGTGATTAGGATTACTGGAAATGGACATCATGTCTGGCTAGTTCTCCTTGTGAAAGATAGGTAAGAGAGGAGAAAAGGAGGGAGAGAAAGAGGAGGGAAAGACAGAAAGACAGAGACAAAGACAGACAAAGAGACAGAGAGACAGATACAGAGACAAAGAAATGAGGGAGGTAGGCAGGGAGAGGAAAAAGGAAAAAATGGAAAGGGAGAGGGACAGAGACATACAGCAGAATCAGAGATAAAGACATGTAGATAACTATAGAGCTATAGTCAGGTTGACTTAATGATGAATAAATAAAGAGATGAATGGATAGAAAGGTAGATAGATAATAGATTGATGAGCAGTCTGAGGTAAATAAAGATGAATAGAGAATAAGATAACAGATGAGACACAGAGATAGGCAGAAATAGAAATAGAGAGACAACTATAGATATATGAAAAAAATAAGTAAAGAGATAAATAACAACATAATTTGAACCCTCTATTTTTTTTTTTTTTAATGATTGTTAGAGTCATCTGTGGAGCCAGAAAGATCTGTGTTCAATCTTCATCTTTAATGCACTCTGGTTGTGTGATCCTGGATTTAATCTCCTGATAGTTCAGGGAACCATCTAAGAAGATGTGTTGAGAAGGGCTATGGAGCTACACATGCCTCTTATTGCAACATTCTAAATTACAAAATATTTGATTCTCCAGAACTAGCTTTGCCCAGAGACATAGATGGCAAATATCTAGCAACAAATGACTGGTTCAATTTCAGAGATATCAACAATTCCCTAGTTTTCAAATAAAATAATCTTTGTAAAACACTTTACAAAACTTGAAGTACTGGCTCTGGCCAACAAGATACCTAGAAACTTTGTCCTACTTTTCTTGGATTACTGACCTCTCTAACTTCCTTTAAGGCTCAACTAAAATCCTACCTTCTACAAGAAAGCTTTCTTCAATCCTTTTTATTCCAGTACCTTCTTTCTGTTAATTACCTTTTATTTTACTTATGTAGACCTCCTTTGTTTATATTTGTTTGAAACTTGCCTTTCCTATTAAATTGAATTAAATTTCTAATTAAATTTTTGGGGTATCCCTGGCACTTAGTATGGTGCCTGATAAAAAGCAGGAACTTAATAATTGTTAATTATTTATAATTATTATTATAATTATTATCCTTATCATTACTATTATCTCTATAATGCTGTTTTATGTATAGAAACACCTTTTAGTACACCTTTAGAGTTGGACATGCCTTCCACACATGACCACCCTGTGAGTGCTCTCCATATCTCCTTGAAGATCCACAAAAGAGGGTCCACCCAAAGTGCTTGGGGGCCTTACTCATATTTTCTGGAAATCACATGGACATCAAATGGATACCAAATGTTTATCCTTGCTTGTGACAAACCCATCAGATTTACTCCACCCTTCCCCTCCCAGCCATCCTGTTCTCTGATGGCTGGATTTGGACTGAAATTGCATAATGTTAGGATTCTAATTCCATTATTTGCTGTGTGTTTGGCCTCCATTTGTCTTACTTTTTTTCCTTTTTACAATGAAGGTTTTTGTCTATATGGTCCTCAAGATCTTTCACAGGTTTATTATATATTGTTGCTAATTTTCATTCATTTTTTGAATCTATTTTTTGTTAGTGAGAAAGCTTATAGTAATATGTTGCAAAAGAAGGAAATGTGGGGGTTCAGGGATGGGCATATAACTTTAAAGTTGAGATGCTAAAATTTTCACTCAGTCTTCAATTGTGTCTTAGATCAATGAAAGTCCGTTCCTTTCTAGGTCCTTATAGAATATATTGGTCACAAGAAATACTTTTACATCAGTAACCCAGATACACAGAAGGGTGCAGAAAATAATTCGAGAAAAGTTAGAATAGAAATGTTCTGCTACTTTGTTTTGGGTGTCAGTGTGGGATTTACACAGAAAGTTAGGAGGAGGAAATATAAATATAAAATGTTAGAAAACACACCACCCCCACCCCATCTCCCTAGCAGAGTTTAATTCTACTATGTTCAGCAGATTATAGAGCCCCTCCCCTCTGTCTTTCTCTATCTCTCTGTCTCCATCTTTATCTCTGTCTCTGTCTCTTTCATGGTGGTGGTGGAGAATGTCATAGAGGAAAAGAGGGATGTATTCTCTCATGTTTCAAAGAAATTTACTTCAGGTTTGCACCTGGTCACAGCCTAGGGGCAGGCAGAAAGATGCAAGTCAAAACAGAGAGACATGAACTTTTCAAACTTTAAAGAGAAAACTCAAAGCATTTGGAACCAGGGTGTTGTTACTAATGTTTTTAGAGCTTTTCAGGGGCTAAGTAAATATCTTCTTGGAGATTTGGATTCTTTTCTCCCCTTTCTGATGTTTGTAAAGTGCCTGGATATCCGTATTTAAGTCTGAGCAAAGTTCTGGATTCATTTAAAAAAAATAATAACTACATTCTCCTTAAACCCACCTCCCCAGGCACTGAGTAACATGTGATCAACTTCTAGTATATGTATGTTCTGCAACAATCCTGGTGTTCACGTTAGATGATTTTTTTTTTTTTAAACAACGATGACGTTAGATCTATTGTGCTTTTTTTACATTGGGGAGGCAAGGGCTAGAGGGAAGAGGGGGGATGCTGTGTTGGTTTAAAGGAAACATTTCTGGTCATAAATGTCAGAATAATTTGAGGAATGAAAATAATAAGTGACAGGCTTTTCATATAAAACTCTGGCTTTCTTCCAAGATCCTTTAGGTAACTTTTCAAAATATATAAAAATGTCCCCATAGCATTCAAAACGTGGTACTTGAGTTTCTTTTAAAAAAAACAAAACAAAATTTTAAAAAATGGCAAAGGAAGGCAAGAGAAAATTGAGTATTTTTTAAACTGAAGGTTACTCACATATTTGATGCAGAACACATTTAGGATAACTGGTTGCTCAGTTTCCAGTTATTGTGAATAAGGTTGGGGGGAGTCGTCCTTTCAGACTGATAAATGTTACTTATAAACCAGGAGAGAAGGAAAAGAAGGAAGGAGGGAGGATAGCAAATCCTTCATTTAAAATCTTTTTTTAAAAGGAAATGAATCTACTAAGTAAGATGAATCACAACTCAAGTTGCTCAGCTTTTCAGCACAAGCAGTTCGAGATGCTAAACAGATGAAAAAGAAATAAAGCAAATGAAAAAAAAAAAAAAAAAAAAGAAAAACCCGATAAAGTTTCTGGCTACAATACAGGAGACATATCATTACCATATGATCTAATGTGGGTGTCAGCCTGGATTGTGTTCATTGAGGGAAACCTTTTTTTTTTTTTTCTCCCCCCCCTCCTGACTGGGCTATGGAGTAGAAAGAAGCAAGAAGGTTTTCCACCAAGTGACAGTCACAGAGCAGTAACCTGCCCCCCTCCTCCTCCTTTTCCTCCTCCTCTCCACACCTGCAAACTTTTTTTTTTCCCCTGCCTGGGTTGAATATTTAGTGTAATTACATCTCAGCTTTTGAGGGCTCCTGTGGCAAAGCCCTGGATGAAAAGGTATGGTTTTCAGTAATTGTCCCGCACGCTGTTGCAGACTAATAAACCTTCGGTCGGTCGGGAGCTGAAGGGATGAGCTGGGGGAGGGATGGGGAATTAGAAGTAGGAAAGTTGGAACCAGGTTTAAAGCTACATTTTCTTACTTGTTTGAGAGCAGAAGTTGGGGAAGACATTTTTAAGAGCTTGAATACTTTATCTTGTTATTTGTATGTGTTTTACTTTTTTTTTTTTTTTAATTTGCTTCTGGAATGGATGTTTCTAAACAGAGATGACTTTTTTCTTACAATGAATATCTGCCTTTCTGCATGAATATTGGTAATGAAACGTTTTGACTCTTTCATTCATGTTTACAGGGAAATGTTCTGAATTATGCCAAGTGTAGGAGGTTTATGAATTCAGGCTTCTTTTGGTTGTTATTGATTTCTTTTTCTCTTAATTCTAGCAGACTTTTAGCACTTCTTAAGCCTTGGAATAAAGTTATCTCTGAGGGGAGGGGGTGTATTTTTTAAAGATTTAATGTATAGATCTGAAACCTTATAAACAAAAGGCAGATCATTAGTAAAGGAGATTGGTTCTGGGGGAAAGAAGGAAATGTTGACAGAATGTGCCTTTGGACTTTTTAATATCTACAATTTACATGGCTGGAAATGGGATTCTAGGGACAAGATAGGCAATGATACTTAATAGTTTAAATGGGAATGTGGCTATTTTATAAGACAAATTCAGTATGAAATCAAAGTGTATATTTTATTTTAAACTAACCATCATTTTTTAGAGATGGTAACATGATTAAACCCAGCAAAGTGAGATTCCAGGGCTATGGATGCCTGTGGATAATTATTTTGAACTAAATCATAGCCAAGAGACTTCTATAGCTAACCTACTTATGGATAACTGTTTTTGCTTTGATTGTTTTACTTTATTTCTGATCCTGTAAATTGGTCTGTGTCTGAAGGATTTTGTTTCCTTTCCCCAACTCCCCCTCCCCTTCTCTCCATGTGTTTATTGTTTCACTTATCTTCTGGGTATTAAGTTCTCTGGCCAAGCCCACTTTGATATTGATACCATAGGCATAAATGACATCACAGAAACCTCAGATAGAACAGCATTTCTGGAGTAACTTTGACAACGAGGAGTTCTTCCTAATTTAATCAATTAAACTGATTTCTAACTGAAAAGTAAATTCACTGAAAATCAGTGAAAAAGAAAAATACTGCTAAAATTTTTCTATTTCTGTGGACATTGCCTGTTTAATTGACAGGCCAAACAAGAGGTATAAGATTAGATAAATCATTTCGAAATACTTCTTAGAATATTTTCAGGATGCTTAAATAGACATGGCTCTCCTTAAATGCATCAAGAACAAATGAAGTTGCTCATAGTGCCTTTATTTTTCATATTAGTGGTAAGCCTACGTGAATGAAACATAAACACATAGGCTGTGATTTTTTTCTAATTGTATTTTTTCCTCTCAGTTATACCATCCAAGACCCATAGAGCATATGGGATTCTTAACAGATTAAGTAGTGACTGGGAATCTGTAATATCTAATGGCATGATGATTTATTGTTCCAAGATGCTGTTGCTATAAGTAATCAAATACCACTAGTAAAAGAAAGAATTTTAGTAAGGGATTTGATGCCATTTCTAGTAATTCTAACATCTCTATTTCAACCCACATACTGTATCTTGAATTCATAGCAGTTTAAATTCAATAAGCCTTTATGAAGCTATATGCTAGGCACAAATGTAAACTATTTAGAAGGGACCATCTGAGGCATTGAAGAAAGTAAATAAAAGGTACATCAAAAACAAAAATGAAGATAAAATATTAAATTATGGGGAAATGGGCAGAAAAATACATTAGAGTAACAAAAAAGTCTCCTTTTTTGGTTCCATAAACTTAGATCATAAGATTATAGTTGGAAAGGACCTCTAGGGTGCTCCATTCCAACACCCCTGTTTTACATGTGATCAAATTTAAGGAGGCAAGAGAGATTCAATGACTTGTCCAAGGTATCAGAAGTAGTAAATTGGAGTCAACACTGAGGTCCTTCGAGTCTAAATCTCTTGTTGTATCCACTGCTCCATATTGCTTATGAGGAAGGTAAACACTGATATCTGTCTCTGAAACAAATGAATAGAATACATAAAATTTATCATATACCATTTAATATTTATCATAATACATAATATTGTACATGTAATTTAAAAATAAATATTGTTAGATGACATGTATCCCAGCTACAAATGTAGTTTATTAAAACTGCATGTTCTTAGTTTAAATTTCCTTCCAAAGTTATGAGGAATTAAAATATGCAAACCCAGCAAACTTGTGGTAAACCTAAGCTCTGAGTTCTAATGTGCATCAGACTGAAAATCACTCCCTATAATTTTGTCCTAGAGAAGGTTGCCAAACAATGGAGTAGATTTTTAAAGGCAATATTATAACTTAAGAGAGGGAAAAGACCTTAAAAAGGATGGATATTAATATGGAATTCATTAATAATAGTTTAAACAAGCACCTGAATTTGTAGTTTGAAAAAAGAATAGTAATGGATATTTACTATTTGTCTATTACATTAGAAATATAACAAATTTAAACAAATAATCAGTATAAGAAATTAAAATAGACTTGTGCCTTTTCCATTGACTTTAAGGTAAAGATTTCCAGACGACCAAAAATATTAGGAAATCAATAGATTTAGCATAGAAAGAAAGTCATTGAACAATCCATTCAAAGTAACTCCAGCTCAAGGTAATGATTTCCAATCTTTAATGAAAACCTTGCAATGTAAACTAAGAAACAGATGAGAAAAACAACTGTTTTCTAATAACTGTCACCAGTTCTTAGAACATTTGGGGGAGGTTTCAGTTGTTCTACTTGAAAGCTTAAACTTTAAAAATAAATATTGTTTAATTTATAAATTTATATTACAAAATTGGCTGGCTAAGTCTGTAAATAATTTCATCAAGCCAGTAAGATCAATTACATTTGGGGAAAAACAAATCACCTGTATTTCAGCTCTTCCGTTTTTACAATAGTTAAGACAACAAGTTAATAATACAATAATTAAGTTATATATTAAGTACAGAGGTGAAATTGTTCATATGCAATATTAGCTAAGAATGTACCTGGTGTATGACTGGGTCCAAGTTCATAGTAAGTTTTGAATTATTTTTGAACTTGAACAATTGCTAAACTAATCACTCAATTAACTTACCAGGGAATGGATCAGTTTTTTTTTTTTTTTTTTTTTTTTTTTTTTTTTTTGTTGTTGTTGTTGTTGTTGTTTTTGTTTTTAAGACAAAAAAGGAAGAAAATACTCAGAAAAACAAATATATTTTTATTTTATTGAAAAAAATATACTTCGCTTGGAAATTAAATATTGAGAAAAGAAGCAAATGAAAGGGTTAATCTTAGAGATTCACTTCATTGTATGGATGAAGAAATGAACCACCAAGAACTGTGTACAAGGTCATAGAGAGCAGATACAGTATGAAAATTTGGATTCTCTAACTTGAAATCTGCTTTTTTTTGCACACTGATCATCTTGTAGATTTGTTTTTAGTGGATATAAAATAGCTTAGTATAATTTATAGATTTATTTATGATCTCTGTTGCCTGTCTTTCTGTCTCTGACTGTCTGACTGTCTCTGTGTCTCTGTGTCTCTTAGTCTTTGTCTCTCTGTCTCTCCCTATCCTATTTTTCTATTTCCCATCTTCATTATCTATCCCTTCTATGTATTCTGTCCTATCTACATTTATGTATATAGGCTATCAATCTAATAATAATTGATATAATTTAATGAATGAATCAATCAATGAATGTATCTAATCTAATCGTTCATCAGTTACTAAGCACTAGCTTTTAAATTTAATTCATGGTCAATTGAATTAAAATAGTAAAATGACAAGTGGATTGAATCTTGGATTTTTTAAATATGTGCCTGAATCTGTTGTTTGTAAGTCACACAAAACTCTCTGAATCTCTGCATCATGTGGGTTAGGCAAAATAATGTTGAATTTGGAATCAAAACACATAGATTCAAATCCTGGCTCCAATTCTTACTAATCACAGAATTTTTAGGTAAGGTACTTAACCCTCCCTTGTATGAGTTTGCTTCTGTATAACAAAAATGAGCAGATTAGACTAAATTATTCTGATGAAATATCCATTTTTCAGATTTCTTTCCATTTCAGTTTTTTGTGATTCTATGACTTCAGTATGAATTATATATCAGAACTCTCCTCCCCATCCATTATATGATTTAGGCTTCTTCATATTTTAATGATAAAATTATTACTTTCACTGTTGAATGTTACTCAAATTATTGCCTTCCTAAAGAACAAAGTCTCTATCAAAGAAGGAAACAAAACATTTCTGAAACATTAACTTGGTATGACAGTCTATGTGATGTTCTATCTCTGCAAAGATAGAAAAGGAGGTTCATTTTCTGAATTCTTCTTTGGGACCAGTCTTGGCAATTATAATT
The DNA here is from genome assembly GCF_048593235.1 of Sminthopsis crassicaudata. Lineage (NCBI taxonomy): Eukaryota > Metazoa > Chordata > Mammalia > Dasyuromorphia > Dasyuridae > Sminthopsis > Sminthopsis crassicaudata. Next base: position 276,753,812 of record NC_133621.1, on the reverse strand, counting down.
ACATGGTGCTTAGTTTAATTGTATTTATTTTTTGTCATTGTTTTATTCTGATGGTGAAATTTATTATGCATCTTTTTTCCTGAGTTTGGTTTCTTATCACTGCATCAGTTTATATAAATCTTCCCATGATTTTCTAAATTCATTATGCTTATCATTTTGCACAATAATATCCCATGATCTTCATATATTGCAAATTTGTTCTATTGTCCAATCAGTAGCCAATTATTTTATTTACATTTCTTTTATATGGTATTGAATCTTTCACATGTGACCAACTTGAAAATGGCAGAAAATGAACATTTCTACATTTAAAACTGACAACATTCATTCACTCAAATGTGGAGTTGAGTTACAGGTTCTATCTCTTAGATAAATGTACTGAGAAATTCTATTTGGAGTTACAACAGACTGCCCTGATAGTATCCAAAGGAAATTATGGACAATCATTTATATATGACTGTGTTAGAATTTTAGTTTTTAATTGACAAAATTATGACTCAAGCAATTGATTGAGAAGCAAGAGAAGATCATATAAAGATTACCAAGTTTATACTCCACAGAAAGATGCATTTCTTGATCTTCCTTCATGTAGTAAAGCTGAGTAACTGACTATTAGCAGTTTGTGATTTGAAGCATTAAAAGTTATTAAGAACCTTGCAGAAGGATTTCTGGCCAACATGGCAACTTGAATAGAACTAAGCAAATACAAAGCCATACATCAGCAAATTAAAAACAAAAACAAAACAAAACAAAACAAGAAAACTCCTTAAGGCAAATAACAGTGAAAGGATTCAATGAGACACTTTAGTGACTTCTTTTATCATGGGATAGTAAAGAACAAGAAAAAAAAGTCATCCAGTAGCTTATTCCCTATAGGTACTATCAAAGGACCCCGATAATATTTTCTGGTGTTACCAGAGATGAGGCAGAAACATAGATAGGACTCAGGCAATCCTAAGAAAACTCCAGAGTAGCGGACACTAGCAATCAGTATGTTATATCTTTGCCAACAGTAGCATTCTGATGAAGCTACCTCAACCCTTTGGGATCCAAAGTCTCTGGCATTTCATTTTGAGATGCCATGGAGAACCCTAAAGGTCAAGTGGAGTGACTCTTTAAGATTCAGAGTTTGGGGACAAACATTAGGAGGTGGAGATCAGTGCAGGGACACAGATGTCTTAAAATGAGATGAAACAGAGTCAACTATGCAATCATACAATCATAAGTGCTGTGCAGATGGAGTATCTTTGCAGATGCAAAGATAGATCATGCTACTACTACTCCCTCCTTCCCTGTCTCCTTTCTTTTCCCTCCCTCCCTTCCTCTCTCTCTCTCTCTCTCTCTCTCTCTCTCTCTCTCTCTCTCTCTCTCTCTCTCTCTCTCTCTCTCTCTCTCTCTCTCTCTCTCTCCATTCCCCAAGGAGCCACAATTAGGATTGCACAAGAGATGGCAGCTTTTATAATATTGGAAAGAGAGTTTAGAATTAAATATAAAAAGCAATAGATTTTGGATAACAACTATAAATAAAATAGCTTGAAATGCTAAATACAATCCTACAGGAGAAAAATGAAATAAACCCCAAAAAGTCATAAATCTTAATGGAGTTGAAGATTTTTAAGCATTCCCAATAAAAAGACTAGAGTTGAGTAAGAACTTTGAATACAAACATGAGACAAAGGAAAGCTGGAAAAGTGTTTTTATTGGATTTTTAGACATAAACCTCAATCATTGACAGTAATAGAGAATACATATTATAAGTTATTGAAGTGACTAAATGTTGTAAAATATCCATTAATCCTGAAGTCAAAGAACAGAGGGATCAGCACTATGCCATTTGAAGATAAATTATATTTCAAGAAAAAATAAATAGATGTTGCAAGATGCAGGGTTTTATTTAATTTTAGGGTAGTCTATTATCAAATATTGACTAGTTTTTACATTTTATTTTATAGGAATTTTGCAATTAACAGCTGGCTAGTATAATTTTATTTTTCTAAAGTTAATTAAATTTTTGGAACCTCTTATTGAAGAGAAGTCATTTATCCCAAATCAATTCTCAGACCTATGTGAGGCCTGCATAGAACAATTTGTTTCTCTTAAAAGAAGAAAGTTCAAGTTGTAGCAGAAAAGCTATAATCATTATTAAAAAATCAAAAGGACTGCTAATAATATTATCAGAAGGACAAGTATTCTACCTGGTAAAATCATTTATCCAATGAGAAGGAGAATATAAGAAGAAAAAAAGTAATCCATTATCTACTATTTATATGAATTTCTTTTGCATAAGGCAAAAAAAGAGAATTTTTTAGAAATTTAAAAATGAAGGAAGAAAAGAGAGAAGCAGAGGAAAAGGAAGAAGATGATGAAGAGACAGAAGAAAGAAGAAGAAGAAGAAGAAGAAGAAGAAGAAGAAGAAGAAGAAGAAGAAGAAGAAGAAGAAGAAGAAGAAGAAGAAGAAGAAGAAGAAAGAAGAAGAAGAAGAAGAAGAAGAAGAAGAAGAAGAAGAAGAAGAAGAAGAAGAAGAAGAAGAAGAAGAAGAAGAAGAAGAAGAAGAAGAAGAAGAAGAAGAAGAAGAAGAAGAAGAAGAAGAAGAAGAAGAAGAAGAAGAAGAAGAAGAAGAAGAAGAAGAAGAAGAAGAAGAAGAAGAAGAAGAAGAAGAAGAAGAAGAAGAAGAAGAAGAAGAAGAAGAAGAAGAAGAAGAAGAAGAAGAAGAAGAAGAAGAAGAAGAAGAAGAAGAAGAAGAAGAAGAAGAAGAAGAAGAAGAAGAAGAAGAAGAAGAAGAAGAAGAAGAAGAAGAAGAAGAAGAAGAAGAAGAAGAAAGAAAACTATTAGATCAGGGAAGTAAGCTGAGCTTAAGACTACAAAAGATATTGAAAATTTCCAGATAGAGCAAACAACTTTTTAGACAATTGAAAGAAAATTCTCACTTTGTTTGACAGGAGAAATGCTTGAGCAGCTACTGCAAACTTACTGAAAGGGAATTGAATACTCTTGTTCTTGGAAGATCCATTGGGGTTTATTGCTATCCCAGAGTTAAGAGCAGGGAAACTTTCTGCAGATGCCTTTTTGCCTTCTATTAACCTCTATTGTTGAAAAAGGGGGCAAGTTTGGATTTATTTTGTTGTGACCTGAGCTTTTCTGTGAAAAGAGAATTGGAGCTGTTTGAACAAAGCAGAGTCTTCTGTGATTTTTACATGGGAGGATTATGTCACTGAAAGAGTATAACTTTGTTTTTCTTAGTATCTTGTTAAGGGTAACAATGAGGAAATAAGAGTTTGTCATTGATTTGTTACCTTGTAAACAGAAGAATGACTTTGTTTAATAAGAGACTGGTAAGGACCAGAAAGGGAGCAGCTATTACAGAAATGACTTTTAATAGGGAAGATTGTTCCTTCAGGAACCAAAGGCATTGCAGCCTGTCCCAGAATAATGGGTTCCTCTATTTATTGACTTCTCTGCTAAGGTTCTATAGAGTACTATCTGCATTGATGAAAGAGTATAACCTAATTTTATAGGATACAATAATATAATTAATAATAGTCATGTTCTGTTATTCAATTGAATAAATTATATAATTACTCTTTCTTTGCTCTTCTATTGAATAAATATGACATTGATTTTGTGTTATTATTTAACATGTCTTTTATGTTTGAGTTAATAGTATCAAGGCGACTGATATTGTATAAATGGCAAACATAGGGGTAGCTAGGTGGCGTAGTGGATAGAGCACCAGCCCTAAATTCAGGAGGACCCGAGTTCAAATCTGATCTCAGACACTTAACACTTCATAGCTGTGTGACCCTGGGCAAGTCACTTAAGCCCAGCCTAATAAACAAACAAACAAATAAATAAATAAATGGCAAACAAGTCAGTGGAGCCTTAGTTACTACAGTAACTTAGTTACTACTTAGTTTCTACAAACAGAAGAAAAATATCACCCAACATGAGGATTAGGACTGAGAGATATTCCTTCCTCTGAGTATCTTAGACCTTCCAGCATAAATGCTAGTGGGGTAAGAGGGATGCTCAGGGAGCAAGAATGGGGGTCTATGGTATGAGATCTACAGCATGACTAGATTATATTTTACTAGAAAAAATTGTTACTAGTTATTTTGGTATACATGAAGCTTCTTTCAGTTCCCTTTGTCTTGTAATGGGACCTCTTGGTCAGGAGATATGAGCTATATAATCTTATATCATCTTTCCATTCCCTTTCCCCCTTCCAATTACATGCTATGGAAATATGCTTTTAATTTCCATTTTGTTTTAGAATGTAAATTTTTTGTAAATAGGGTTTAAATCTATTATATGTATAGTCACAGTCCATAGTTCCATGCTTGCTACATAAGAGATTTAATAAATATTCATTGATTGATCCAGGAACAAAAATTTTAATATTCCATTAGCTAATGCAAAAGCCGACATTTTCTTGCTATTCTTTGATATTTTGCATCTACATTGTAATTTTGCAGATAAAACCATTCTGGAATGCTGTTGTATTGTTTTGTTCTAACCCTTTCATTTTGTCCCTAGGTTCTCTGCTCCTGAAAAATCGATGAAATAAACCATGAAGTCTACTATCATCTTCCTCCTTCTTGTACCAGTTTGCTGGGCCAAACCATTTCAAACGGGTTTATTTGACTTTATGTTGGAGGATGAGGCCTCTGGGGTAGGTCCCACCGACCGTAGTTTTGACCGTACTTATGAGACTAGTTTTGACCTAGAACCACTAGGTCCAGTCTGCCCCTTTCGTTGCCAGTGCCATCTGCGAGTTGTTCAGTGCTCTGATTTGGGTAAGTTTATCCAAAATACTTCTATTTTAAGTACTATCTTAAGCTTTCAGTATCCCATTATAGAAATTCAACATTAGTCCAGTGGATTATGATCTAGGAAGAAACAGCTGTGGAGTGATGATAATTGGGTGAGCTTTGGAGTCATAATTTGTTTGGTTATTCCAGTCATATCTGTTGCTTTATGACCCCATTTGAGATTTTTTTGACAAAGATATATTGGTTCATCATTTTCTTCTCCAGATCATTTTACAGTTGAAGAAACTCTGACAGTGACTTGCTCAGTATCACACAGTTAGCTAGTAAGAGTTTGAGGCCAGATTTGAACTCAGGAAAATGAATCTCCTTGATTCCAAGACCAGGACATTGCCCACTTTATCATGATTGATTCAAATCCCAATTCTGATGCTCACCTGACTCAGTTTCCTCATTTGTAAAATGAAGGGCTTAGGCTAGATGATCTCTAAAATTCATGCTCATTTTCAACATATTAGAGGAATAATAATTAGCTGACATAACATTTTAAGGTTTGCAAAGCATCTTATAAATATGATCTAATTTTATTCTTACATATCCTATGGCCTAACTTTTAATTTTGAATTCTAATATTGTCATTTGATACTTATAAAATTATTAGCTTCTTTCTTGGCCTCCATTTCCTGATTTGTAAAATTAAGACCATCTAAGATTCATCTCACCTTTAAGGACAAGATCTTTGAAAATTTGTTATTTGCATGGAGAACATCTAAGTTGGTAGCTATAAATTAAAATATAAAAATACCAGTGACAGTCAAGGAGTTGCCTACCACTGAAAGTCAGCAGTAAAAAACAGCATTAACATAGTGTTTTAAAAGTGGGCTTATATTTGAGGTGCATAAATTAAAATACCTAATAGTTATATAGTGCTTTAAGGTTTATAAATTTATAAATATGAAATCATATTTATTTGTTCCCAATGATCCTATGAGGTAGTTGCTATTGTAATTTCCATTTTATAGATGAAAAAACAAAGACTGAAAGAAGTTAAGACAAATCAACAGGCTTGTTCACAATGACTGAATGTTGAATGATGAATGTTCCCAAAGACTGAAAGAAGTTAAGATATGTCAATAGGCATTTTTTTTCATGATAGATCAAGTTTTTAGGGAATCTGAGGATCCATAATTAATTGGATTCAAAAATCTTCCTCCTGATCAGAAGCCCCTCCTTTTGGACGTTACTTTTATACATTTGGGAGAGCAATAAAAAAATAGAATGAGATTGTACAATTTCATGATTTTTTAACAACAGAAGTAGGGAAAACTCTATAATTGGTTGATGGGTGTGTCTATTAATCATAGCCACTTTGTCAGTAGGCTTTTAAGTTGCTGACTGCAGGATTCATCAATAAAAATGTTCTAATGTATTGGTCAACTTGCCTTCTGGGGGAGGGGGGAAGGAGGGGAAAAATTAGAACAAAAGGTTTGGCAATTGTCAATGTTGTAAAATTACCCATGCATATATCTGGTAAATAAAAATTATTAAAAAAATAAAAATGTTCTACTTGCCACTTCAATAGAAGTTTTCACTGGAAATCAAATATCTCTTGTTTTGGTCAACAGTATTCTAGAAAATAAGGAAATGTGGGTGAAAGGAAAGATCTCAGTAGAATAGTGACAATGATTCATAAGGAAAAGGGATTTTGATGCTTCAATGACCAGCTCCAGGATTAACAGAATGTAATTCCCTATAACAGTCATATAATTTTATCTTGTAATCTACAATGATATCACTAATACATAATATTAATACATAAGAAAATATTTGTTTTACTGAAAAAAGAGACAACAAAGTTGTGACTTTTTCCTGAGGTGACATAGGTATGTCAGTCAAACCCAGGTCATAGGATCATATGTGTAAAGTTGTGGTGCATTTTAGAGACCTGCTAGCCCAAGTCTTTCAATTTTACAAATAAGGAAATTCAGACCCAGAAAGGAGTGGCAAAAGCAGCATTTAAATGAATGTCTTCTTCTTCTAAAGCTCATTGCCACTAGTGATCCTTGAATTTGAATTTCCATGACTAGTTCTGAATGTTAATAACTTTAGAGTAAAATCTGGTAAGAAATGTTCAATTCCAACAGTATTCTCAATTTTTCCTCAAAACTAATGGCCTATTTTCTCCTAAGGCTCAAAATAAAAGGTATAAAGACATGAAGTATTTCCATGACCCAATACACTGGCGTCAAGAGATCTGGCCAGCCATTTGTGAACTTCAGGGGGAAAATGCCCTGAACTGAGTCTGACTGTTTACATAACACATATTTTTAAAACCCAGTGCCTGATAAAAGCATTTTGGGATGGCCTTCCAATTCCACATCATTAAAAACACCAAGTCATTCACAGAAATACATAATAAAAATGTAGGATGGCATACGGTTCAAGGATTTGGGAAAGCCATGACTATATTTATAAAGATGAGTTATTTTCCCACATTTCATCTGTTCTCTAGAAATCTGATTAAAAGGAAAAAAAAGTTTTTTGAATTTATTTTGCTTTGGGGATAAGAAAGGGGAGACAATTTGATGTTGGGAGGAGGGGATGACCCCTCAATAATAATCACTTGCAATGTATGGTCCATGATCATTAGCATAGTGCTTGTCATAGGAGAGAGTTAATAAATGCATGTTAGAGTGGGGCTTGAACCCAAGTTTATTTGCCTCTATCTGCTTTACCACTCTTTCTTATTTGGAAATAGAGGTTGAGAAGATTCTCTGTGTCTCTGCCCCTGTCTCAGTCTGCCACTCTTTTTGTCTCTGTCTCTCTCTGTCTCTCTCTCCCTCCCTCCTCCTCCTCCTCTTCCTCTTCCTCCTCCTCCTCCTTCTCCTCCTCCTCTTCTTCTTCTTCTTCTTCTTCTTCTTCTTCTTCTTCTTCTTCTTCTTCTTCTTCTTCTTCTTCTTCTTCTTCTTCTTCTTCTTCTTCTTCTTCTTCTCTCTCTCTGTCTCTCTCTCACTTTGTCTCTGTGTCTGTCTCACTGTGTCTCTCTGTCTCTCTCTGTGTCTCTGTCTGTTTCTGTCTCTCTCTTTCTCTCTCTCTCTCTGTCTTTCACTCGCTGTGTCTGTCTCAATGTGTCTCTCTATATCTCTATCTCTGTCTCTGTCTCCCTCCCTCCCTCCCTCCTTCTCTCTCTCTCTCTCTCTCTCTCTCTCTCTCTCTCTCTCTCTCTCTCTCTCTCTCTCTCTCTCTCTCTCTCTCTCTCTCTCTCTCTTCTCTTTCCCCACAGCTAGAGATAGCATTTGATTTTTTTTTTAGTTTTAAACCATGCCAAAGATTTCATCAAAATAGGAAAGTCTGGAAACTTCCCCTTCCTCTACAAATAGGCAACTTCTCTCAATTTAAGAATCTCCTTAGACACTGAAAGATTAAAACCTCCACAACTATGCTGTATCTCAGATGAGATTTGTACCCAACTTTTCTTGATTCTAAAATCAGCTCTCTGTCATGTGGTCTATTGCTTCAAGTAATGACTTGCTATTTGTTTTGGTTTGGAAAGCAATTAGGGTTAAGTGACTTGACCAGGGACACCTCACAGTGTTAATTTTGTGAAACTGGATTTGAACTCAGGGGCCTCTGACTTCAGGGCTGGTTCTCTATCCACTCAACTATCTAGCTGCCCCTCAGCTAGCTATTCTTAAGAAATCATATTGAATTTCTAGAATTGAAGTCTGATCAATAATCTTCACCAAGACCTTATAATTTGACTTTATTTATTCTATAATGGTTGTCTAAATGAATAATACCTATTATAATAGTAACAGAATACCTTACATTAGATAGTAAATTACAAATATCATAAGCACAATCACATTTTTAAAAAAAATTGGAGTCTTTTCCAGCAATTCCTTCACTAACCCTAACCCTTCCTTCAGAAGACCTTAAATTTGCATTATTAGAGGAGATTTCCTAACTCAGGAGTTCCTTGTATCAATGAAATGACAAGTCCAAATCCTGTTCCTATTCCTATGAAGAGGATATAATTGACTTATCATTACTAGTTTTGAATTATTTGTTTTTGGTAATAAAGATGATTAATAATCCACCCAAAGTATTCCATATGCTGCTCCAAGTCAGCCATTAAATGCATCTCTTGGGTGGGGTGAGAAGATCCATCAGGGATCGAAAATATTTTTGAAATAAATTGAGCTCTAGGAGAAATGAAACCTTAAAAAAACACTGGAAAAGAAAGAAAATTACAATATTAAGCCATGATTTATAGAACAAAACTGAATTTGAGGAAACAAATAGATCACCAAAAATGAACAGAATACAAATAGAAAAGAGGGATTTGAAAAAAAAAGATGTAATTATGAATAGGAAAGAGCAAAATAGAAAGACAAGACAGTGTAACAGAAGACTGAGACCATTTTGTCTGCATTCGTAATATAGTGAAATTGGAGAATATTATATTCATTATATGTATTTCAAAAGGAGCTGTTCTGGCAGCGTGATTATAACATATGGACATTCTAAATATCATGTATGTCAAAAGTACTGATTTTTGAATTATGGTCTAAACTGTAAATAAAAAGATTTTATTTTAAACTTAAGCACATATTAATAGTTTAGATGGCTGAAAACAAATTCAGTATCAGATTCTTGCAACAATAGGGAAAGAGAAGATGCTATTGTAATTTTGCTTCCATAGATAGGCAGTACAAAGTATTGGGTAGGGGACTTTATCTCAGGGTAAGGATGACCTGCCTTCAGTTTTAACCTCTAACAAATTCTGGCTTGTGTTACTGGATAAGTTGCTGAATTTCTTAGAATGCCCAATTAACTCTCAAATGTCTGTCTAAGTATTAGTAAATATATCTTAGAAGTGATCAGGAATCATGGTGAGAAAATTAACCTCTGAGGGAAGAAAACTGTTAAGTTATAGAACAGGTGCCAATCTACATCCTGGAGGATTTTCCTAAGAGGGGAGTTTCACATATCAATGAATCTCACATTAAGATTAAAAACAAGCAAACAATTAAAAACTAAAATTATATAACTTGTAGAAAGGTTTTGAGAATGGACAGATCTTTTAACATTAATGATCTAACCAATTCCTCAAAACTCTGAATTATAGATGGATTTCAAAATAACATGATTAGAGGGAGGTCCCAGTAAGAGGAATTTCTAGATCTAGATCCATCTTGTCTTCCTTCTTCCCCCCAAAAAATTGTATCTAAAAAGACTGGTATAATGCTTAGAAAGGCCACTTTGAGGACTGTGCCAGAGGTTTCTAGGTCTAATCTTCAGTAATTTATTTTGTAATGATAATATCTCAGGATGGACTTTAGAGAAAGTACATCAAAGCATGGATAAATAAATGAAGGAGATTTCCAAGAGACATAAGAAATGCCTTTATTTTCACTATGAACCATTTGCGTGGTGTGTTAGCAGGATGTGACATGTTTCCTCCTTTTTATTAAAGTTGTTTTAAAATGTTTTCATGGCTCATTTCTATTAGGGTAGGAATGCATCCTGGCTAAACTTTGTAACTGCCTCAGTACTTAGCCCAAAGTTAAGTGCTTAATAAATATGGGCTGAATTAAATTCAATTCTTCCAGATGGAATCTTAGAAGTCCTGAATGATAAATGAGATCAAGTTGTGATTCCTGCACATAACTCTGGGATTTTAAACTGTCAGGTCAATGCTGGGGCAATGGATAGAGAGGAAGCCTTAAAAATAATAGGAGTGTAGTTTAAGCCCCAACTCTGACATACAATGGCTTGGTTAGCAAAATCTCATAATTCTCTTAAGATTTTAAGTCTTACAGACCTGTATTGGCAGAAAGTCTCTCCTCAAATAGGTGTTTTACAATATCAATGAAAATACAGATTCAGTAATCATCGCTCTATCCTGTAGAATGAATAAAACAATAATTGAAATTATTTAGAAGGATAAGGAGACTCTAGATTTTAAGGAGACTCTATGTTGTTTAAGCAAACAGAAAAGCTGGATATGTAGAGAAGAAATTGGTAATAAATAAGACTTTTGGAGAAAGAATGATGTGATCATAGAAGGTCAAAAGAAAGATTATTCTGAGGAAGAATGTATGTATGGATGCATGTGTAGTTGGATAGATGAATGAATGAATAAATGAAAAAATATATTTACTAAGCATTTATCATGTTCCTGGTATTGTGCTAGTACTATGAATAATAGCAAGAAAGACCATTTCTATCCTTCAGGGAAAATATATTTTGATGGCAAAAGATCAAAGTCTATTAATAAACATCTATTAAATGTTAAATACTAAGTATTGAGAATATGTTCAGGAAATGATATAGAGGCCTAACTCTAAGCAAAGAAAAGGAAAATAAATCACTTGTCAGGGTGTAAGGTCACAATGGTAAAATTCAGGTTCCAGGGAAGGAGGAGACAGTTAAGGAAGATAGAGTATAAGTGATGTGGTCTGGAAGAATCCAGAAAATGACATGGAATTCTGGCTTGAAATATGGACCAAAGGGGGGAGAAAGACAGACAGACATAGAGATAGAGAGAAACAAAGAGAATGAGAGAGAGAGAAAAACAGAAAGACACACAGAGAGAGAGAGAGACAGACAGACAGAGACACACAGAGAGAAACAGAAAAAGAGACAGAGAGAGAAAGAGACAGAGACAGAGAGAGAGAGAGACAGACAGAGAGAGACAGAGAGAGAGAGAGAGACAGAGAGAAAGAGAGAGAGAGAAAGAGAGACAGAGACAAAGAAAGAGAGACAGACAGAGAGAGAGAGAGAGAGAGAGAGAGAGAGAGAGAGAGAGAGAGAGAGAGAGGAGAGAAGGAAGGAAAGAGAGAAGGACAGAGAGAGGGAGACAGAGACAGAGAATGAATGAATTTAGGAGGCACATATTCAGATATATAATGAGGGGATTGGATCAAATAATCTTTAAAGAAACTTCCCAATCTAAATCTACCTTCCTATGATATGTTAAGAAAGAATTACAATACTCAAGGAAAATGGAAATAAAAATCTGTATTAGAACAATGGCAGTGGAAAAGAAAGGAAGGAAAAGGTTAAAAAGATGTTGGAGAGTGAGACTGATAGAAACTGATAAGATATGGAATATTAACACTGAATTAAAAGGAAGAGTAGACTTAAGAGAAAAGCTTAGAAATGTAGATCTGAACACATTGAATTTGAGGTATTAGTGATATGGCTAATTAGGGGTCTTGAAGATAAGTATAAATGCATGTCTGAAGTACAGAGGAAAGATATTGAATAGCAATGGATATTTCGAGAGTCATTGCTCTAATGAGAGTTGAAGATAAATTAACCAATGAGATTAGTAATGGAAAGAGTATTGAAAGGAAAGTTGAGAGATGGACAGGAGATGGAGAAGTCATTAAGGAGGTAGGAAGAATATCAAGAGTATGTTATTCCTGAAGCCAAGGAAAGGGAGTTTCTAGTAGAAGTATCAAATATAACATTTCCTAAAAAATTTAGTAGAGAAAGGGAGAAGACATATAGGGATGGCAATTGGAGGGGGCAGAAGAGTCAAAGTCATAATTTCATTGGATTGTGGCAAGGAAGGGCTGGAACTAGTTGCTAGTTCTTGAGAACTGATTGCTAAATTTTCAATGTGAGCTGGAAATCTATAAAAGTTACAAAACAGAACTTGATTTATTATTTCATTGATAGTCTAGACTCTTAAAAGTGATGTATAAGATGTTAATACAGATTGAATTTAAAACTGTCATATATACACACAGATAATATATAATATATGTATATATTAACATCTAGTACATGCATGCATACACACATTTTATATGTGTGTATGTATATGTGTATATTTGCAGAGCTAATTGTTAAACATTTACCAGCACACGTCTATGTTGAGAATATTTTTGAGTAAGTGATATGATACAAGATTCAGTTGTAAGTTTAGCCTTACTTATTCAATAAGCATTTATTAAGCCAAATATTCATAAACATTTTTGGAGTTCACATAATGAAAGACTTTGGAAATTCACCTTTCCTAACCTTTTCTAGATTGAAAGAAACAATAACTTTGGAAAATTTATAAGTCAACAAAAACAGAAATGTACCTAACAGGATATATGAGGTTGTATTAGGTCAATGGTATGTCAATCAAAAAACATTTTTTAGTACCTACTGTTTGCCACATATTTTTCAGGCCTTGAGAATTCAGAAGTAAAAGACAGCCAGTTCTTGATCAGGATTAGATGAATTGTTCAAATAATTTTAAGCTGATTTTTCTCCCTTTGAATTTTGGAGGGGAAAACAGTTCATCTCCATAGTTACTCAGTAATATGAAGAAAATGCAAGAATAAGCAATCTCAAATAAATAAGGTTTTGGATCAATGCGATACATGGTATGCATCATTTTGAGAAATTCAAAGGAATTATGGTGCAAGGACTGAATTTCTCCAAAATATGTGTCAATCCAAGGTACTAAATAGATTTTGACTATCCCTGCACTTGACCATAAAGGCAATTCTTTGCACATTGAATAACATATAAGCACATAACAATATAAATTCAAGAAATATCAACATAATATTATCAGTTGAAATCTGAGATGCAATTTAAGAAAATAAAATTGGGAACAAAGCCCTTGTATAAATCTTGGAGTTTAAAAACATACCATTGAAAAATGCATGAAATTTTGTGATGATCTTACGTTTCTCCACCCTGATGTTCACCATATTTCATGCAGTTGCTAGAAAAACAAAGCTATTTATCATTGGGGTAGCCATGAGGGAAAGTAGTTATTATTCTTCCTTTTGGAAAATACTTTTTTTGGTGACAGATTAAAAAAATAGATCTTTTTTAAAAGAAGCTATGGATGCATAAAAACTCAGGTTGCTTTAGAAAAATGCACATACACATAATTATATATATATAAAACACACAGATATAAATAAACACATCACTCACATTTTCAGGTACACTAACATGTTTAAAAATAAATAATTGTAGAATATTTTGAAAATAGTTAGCCTATCATTCATCCTTTGACACTTTATGAGTGATTACTTCTAAGTTACCTTTTTATGATTTAGAGAATAGCTTAATTAGATTTGAAAGTTTATCTAATGACAGATAAACTAGAATGGATGAAATACTGTAATTGCTAAAGTAAGAAAACACTGTGTATTCAGTTATTTTTCCAACATTATATACCTACTGTTAAAGTCATTAAAAAACTAACTTAATAAGCAATTAAATTTAAATATACATTTATTTTACATTAATTTTACTTGTCACACAAAACAATTCACTTAGAATAATTTTGAAATCATTAGATTATATTCCTGTGTTGTTTTTGAAATTCTCTTCAAGAAAATTGTAGGCTTTTAATTGCTATCTAATTTAATGGATAAAACTATTTCCCAGTCACATTTTAAGGATAACTATAAAATTCATTACCTTCAATATAAATGTCTTAAGGATTTATAGTTACTAGCAGATTTTTTTAAAGTTTGTATTTCTCCAATAACCTTTTCAAATTATAAAAAATATTAGATTACACAGAAAATTAACTATTTAGAAAGTAGATGTATATAATTTGAAATTCCAAGTAAACAAAGTTTTCTCCATAATTGAATCATTAATCACTGAGTAAATAATCAATCTTCCAGGACAGTTTCCCTATTAGTTAAAAGAGAAGATTAAAGTAAAATGTCATCCATCACCAAATGAGGAAAGGATGAGTATAACAAAATATACCATTGAAGTAAAGGAATACTAGAATACTATTCTCTTTCTCTCTTAAAATTAACAAACAAACAAATAAATAAATAAATATGCACACATATACATCCATGCATACATATATACTTATACATACACATATATTTAGATATATACATATAAATGTATATACAAAACACATATATACATACATTATACATATTTACACACAGACATATGTGTGTAACATATGTGTGTATGTATCTCTATCCAGATTGCCTCATTAATGTATATTGCATATTTCATTCTTAAACTGATAAGTTTAGGAGAAGTTCAGAAGAAAGAAGGTCACTTGGGCTAGTGATGATCCTGGGAGACTTTCTAGAGAGAAGGAATTTAAATGAACATTGATGGATGATTAGGATATGAGCCAATGAAAACAGGGAAAGAGAATAAGAAAATTCAAACAATGGGTAGAGTTCAAACAATAACAGTGGAGATAATAATGTTCACATTTTCAGAAAAATAAGCATAGTACTGATCTGCACAAATCATGGATTTAGAGTTGAGAGTTTAAAGGTGTCTAGTACAACCCCCTCTCATTTTATATTTGGAACAAGAGAAATGGAGTGATTCATCTAAGACCACACAGATAGAATATAGCAGAGACTAGATATGAACCCAATCTTCTCTAAATATTAAGAGTTTTCCACTCCTCCACATTGACTCTTCTCCGTAATTTAAGTGGGAAACCATTTAGGAACAGCGAAATGAACATTGGCCTGGGACTTACTTTTGTTCTGGTTCTTCTTTTTTCTTCTTAATTTTAATATGAACTTAATAATTTGAGACTTCAAAGAATCTTTGATCTTACTAATGTGGATTTCTCCTCAAACGATGTAGATAGTGATCAATCACATCCCTTTTCCTCTCCCTGTGCTCTCCCAATCTGTTAGATGCCTATCTGTAACCTCTTCTGAATCCTCCAAGAGAATTCACCCATTAAGAAACCCATAAACTTAATAATTCACACAATATCTTAATAAATTTATAGAATAGTGAGAAAAATCTTACATGGCAACTCTAATATTTGGTTGGAAACAAGAAAACCAATTAATAAAAAGCCAAGCAAAACATGTTTCTCTTTTGTGTCCTCTCTTCATGTTTCTTTGAAATTTTTCCATTTCAGTGTTTATTTTCTTCTTTTCATTTCCATTCCTCTACATTCTGTCCTTTCTGTTCTTCCCTTTCCTTCCCTCTCCGTTTTTGTCTTTCTGTTTTCAACCTCAACATATCCAAAATGAAACTCATTTTCTTTTCCTTTAAATCAAGTCTCACTCTATACTTCCACATCCTTTTGAATGACATCAGCAGTCTTTCACTTACCCAATTTTAGTCTTAGTCTTGATTTTTCTTTTTCCTTCCTTCATCCTCATATTTAATCAATTGTCAAGTCTTGTCAATTCTATCTAAAAACAAATCAACCCTCTTGCAACCCTCATCCCCATTTCCTCACTCCATATATCCTTAACCCTTTCTTTCAATCCAATCCAATAAACAACTATTAAGTGCCTACTGTAGCTGGGCATTATTGAAATGGATTCATAATTGATCTCCTCTATTTAAGTCATTTTCCCCCTAGTTTTTCCCATCACAACTTCAAAATAACTTTCTTAAGGCAATATCTTAAGCATGGTCTTTCACTTGATGTCTGAATGATGATGAGATATTTACAAATCTCTTAGAGATGGAGATCCATAGTGTCTTGTGCATATCAATCAATTGATCATTAAATATTTATTAAATAGCACCTCTATGCCAGTTACCCTGCTAACCACTGAGGATACTTTTACAACGAACCAAGCAATTTTTCTTCTCAAAGAGTTTATAATTTCCTGGGAAAACAAAAGGTGCATCCAAAAGTATATTCAGAATAACTATTAAGATAATGAATATAAATCGGTACCAAACAGTTAACAAGATTTGATACGTTTTGTGAAAGTCTTCCTACAGAAGATGGTAACAAAGTTTCATTTAAAGAAACATAGATAATCTATGAGATAAAAGTAGGAATCAAGAGTATATGTAATATATAAAATGAGTACAGAGATAGTTGGGAGACAGGTTATGGTGGATTTTAAAAGCTAAATAGCACAGTATATTTTCTCCTGGGAGTAACAGAGGCACAAAGATAGCTGGACAAGGAGAGTGACACAGTCAGATCTTCCCTAAAGGGAAGGAGTTCACCTGGAGGATGGACTGGAGTGGGAGAGAAGTGAGAAAAGGAGATCAATCAGGAGGTTTTAGTTCTAATCTGCATCAGAGATGATGAGAACCTGGGGAGTGGCTATGGGAGAATAGAACAGGGGTCATATATGAGAGATCCATTGATTGTAATAGTGGGAGTGGTGGGAAATAAACCTAGGTAGAAGAGCATGTTGAAACCAGACAAGGAAGGGACTTAAATAAAACCCTAAAGAATGTATATCTTATATATGGAATTTATATTTTATTGCTTTTTATTTATTTTCCCCTCTGCCATGACTGAATTCTCAGTTGTTTCTGGGCTTTCTTTACATGTCTTTATTAGTCTGATCATCTCACTCAAGGTCACTCTTTGTAATCAATGGTGAACTGGCTATAAGCAATAGGGAACCACTAAAGATGTTGAGTAAAACAGTTAAAAATTTGTGTCTATGTATGCTAATCAACTGTATGAGTAAAAAGAAAAATCTTCAGCAATTTGGGTCCCGTTTTGCTGATCTAGATGGTTTCTAAGGTCCCTTTCACGAGTTTATAGCCTAAAGGTAATCCTTCTACCATACTAGATGGATGAGTGATAAAATCTTCCAATGTCTTTACTAGTCCTAGGATTATATGATGTATCACAAGGGATTCTTGCCAACAAAACTTCAGAGATAACTGCTTCCAGGACTGCTAAAGAAGACAAGGTCTCTGTCAGTATTCATCTTGATAAAGTACCAGTCAGTATCCTAGATTTACCATGAGGTTTACCAGAGTAAAGAGGGGTTAAACTAGGGTTAATGGTTTTAATAACTGAACATAACTCCTTCATCTCAGTTCTAAATTCAGACTGTTCTATCGTTTCACACTGAAAATATGATTTTTTTCCTAAGCTGCATGAATTTCACCCTAAGCAGTTTTCTGCTAAAAGCAAGTTCAGGGATATTACCATAATCATCCTTGTCATACAGCCAGATGTACTGTGTTTTGACATCCTTCTCACTTCATGTCCCACCTGGAATTTTATTTTTTCAGTTTGGCCAGGACCCAAAGGTAAGTCCAACAAAAGGGGGGGAGAGTAGTAAAAATGAAGATATTGAAAACGCACTATGAGAAAAAAAAAAGACATGGAAATATTTGCTTAAATCCCCCCTCTCAAGCAGAGGGTTATTACTATCTCTTTGTGCTTTCTGTTCAACTATCTAATTAACAGAAATTTGGCAGAAATTTCCACTTCCCAAATGGCATGCAATTAGTAAATTATCATTTCCTAAAATGGCAACCATGCCATCTCAAACCTCAGTTGAATTTATTCTTGCTAGAGTGACTACTTTGTTCGTTTTCTACCAGTTGTCGAAAATGTTTCACTCATTATTTCCCTATGGATAATTTCTGTAACTCAGCCCAAGGGAAAATTATCCTGTTTCTAGCTCCTCCTACACTTTTTCTTTTTTAATATATTTCCAAAATAAGAAAGACAGTTGGCTATTGACTGGGGATAAAGAGTGACCTTGAGTGAAATAATCAGATTAATAAAGAAATGTAAACAAAACCTAGAAAAAACTGAGAAGTCAAGTCATCACAGGATGGGGGCAGGGGAGGGAAATAGCATTCTTTAACTTAAGACTTTTTCTTAGAAAGCAATCTTGGTTATGTAGGATTAGAGAGATAATTTCCACAGTCTTTTGATGTACAATAATAACCAGTTACCACTGAGTGCCCACTTTCATTAAACACTTAAAGTACATTCAAATTAAATGTTTTAAATGAGTCTAAGACTAAAGGACCAGAATGATATCTTTGACCTGTAATAAATTCTGGTTGAAAGAAATGGAAAGAAATGCTATCATTATAATGAGATGCCCCATCCTTTCTTTCTAAAATGCATTTATTGAATGAATGAGTAAATTTAGACATGAATACATGCAAGTATGAATGAATGGATGAATGATGAAATTCATTTAAGATAAAAGAGATAAGGTATTTCCTTGTTCTTTGAAAAGTGGACTGTGATTTTATCAGTGTTCAGAGATGCTACATCTACTAAACACTTATTAAGTATCCACTATAGGCTGGCTGCTAGGGATATAGTCTCTGACCTCACTGAGCTTTCATTCTATGATGATGCAAATTTTCAATTCATTGGTATTTGATTGTCTTAAAAAGTTGCAATAAGGATTAATTTGTGATTTGCCCACAGTCACAAAGACAGTATTTGTCAGAAGTACAATATGAAATTATATCTTCCTGACTACAAGACTAGTTCTTCTATTCATCCCACCATGCTGTTTTTCATTTTACACATAATTGAAATTAATTGTTTAATGGAATTGATGTTATTATTTCAGGTTTGTGTTAAACTAAAAGTATGGTAATAGAAATTAAAAAAAAAACTGGGGAAAATAGGTTAATAGCCCCTTCTCTTTTAAAATAATTTCTTTATGTCACCATGCAGTCATTGCAAATGTGGCTTATCCCCACTGATCCTGTAGATTGATTATGAATCCTTCTGATCATTGTAGAACTTTTGATAATCCGTGGCTAAAATCCATACACAAGCCCTCCTACTCCAAATGGCCAAAAAGAAAAATGAGAACAATAAATATGATCCAACAACTTTGTGTCATCATTTTGTTTCCATGACTTCATTTTAGTTCCATAATAAGTATTCAGAAAATGGTCCCAAAGAGAGATTTAGGTTGAAACTTTCCAATGCTCCTTTGGCACATGAAACAAAAATGAAGAGATTTCTCTTCCAGAAAACTTGGATAAAATGTCAAGTGTGTGAGACAACCCAAAAAATAGAATGGCTCACTTCCTTTACTTTGAGGTAAAACTGTGTTTGAAACATTCACTTTGGAAAAAAAGAGGGAAAAAAATATTATTTATCTTTAAAACAGTTGATGTATATATTGTTAAAAGTTTTCTTATGGAAGTGTTGAGGAAAGAAATGGAAATCTTGACATTTATCTCTTACAGATAGCCTTATTAAAGAAAATCATTTAAAACAAAAAATAAACAAACAAAAAAAGACAATGAAGGAGGAAAAGTGTTGCTGAGTGCAGGGATTGGTATGCAATCTCTAGGGAAACAGATTTGTTCATCTCGCAGGAGATCAAATTTTTGGGGCAAAAGATCTAGCTGTTTATCATTAAGTGAAGAAAAAGAATGTTGAGCCTTAGTGGGAACAGATAAAGCACATATTTTTTTAGCCACTCTCCAAATAAATCCCTGGAGAAGAAGAGAGATTGCTGGGGAAGCAAATTATTGTAACATGAAAAATATTTTTTTTTAAATCAAAATTTGTAATTAGGTAAGTCTTTTCCACTGATCACTTATCTCTTTTCACAGGTCTGGAATCAGTGCCAAAAGATCTCCCTCCAGATACAACCCTGCTGGATTTACAAAACAACAAAATTACTGAAATTAAAGATGGGGATTTCAAGAATCTGAGGGATCTTCATGTAAGTAAATAATACCCCCCACATACACATACAATTGAACTAGCCCCAAAGATGACCTCAAAGTCAAAATGAAATGAAGAATATTTTGTGGTTTAATCTTTTACTGTATAAATAAATAAAAATGCCCAATTATTTCCTTCTCCAATAAATTTCTCTTATTCTCATTCTTTCTCATTCTTTTACTCTCTCTAGTTCTGTCTCTGAATCTTTATGTCTCTGTGTTTCTAAATTTTTCCTCTCTGTTTATATTTTTGTTTCTGTCTCTTTCCCTTCCTCCCCCTTCCTCCATTCCTCTGTTGCCCTTTCTTCATGTTTTCTCATTTCTTCTTTTCTCCTCTTATTCCTCCTGCTCTTCCTCCTTTTCCGCTCTCTCTGTTTCTGTCTCTCTCTGTCTATTTCTGTGTATATCTCTCATCTTTTTTCCTCTCAATTTCACTGTCTCTTCTTACTATTTCTCAATCTTTAAACTTGCTCTTTGCCTCTCTCTGTCTCTGTCTCTCCTTCTCTCTATCTCTGCCTCTTTCTGTTTTGGTCTTTCTAACTTTCTTTGCCTCTCTCTGTATCTTTATTTTTCTCTTTTCTTCCTTCTATCTCTTTGTCTCTGACTATTTCTCTGCCTCTGTCTCTTTCTTTGGATCTGTTTCTGTCTCTCTTTGTATATCTGTCTCTCTTTTTCACAGCATCATATTTGTTTACCCATAAGAATACCTTCCACTCCTTGGGAAGGCAATTTTTTTTAACCTCTTCAGATAATTCGAGTTTGGAACTTTGCTCTGTCAGTGTCTTCCAAGATTTTTGCTTGCCCACTCATATAATGAATATAATTATTTCCCACTTTTTCACATGAAACAAGAAATATGGTACCAAAGCCAGTCTTGGAGTCAGAAAATACTGGGCCTAAGTTGTGCTTCTGTCCCATTCTGGAAGTATGACCTTAGACAGCTCCCTTTTCCTCTCAGTCATTTCAGGTAATTCAAGATTAGACTATAAATAAGCAGCATGCTAACTGAGAAATCTCAACATACATAGGTCTCTTTTTCCCTCTTAAAAAAATGAAGAAAGAAAATGTTTAGAAATGATTAGATTAACTTGCATTTTGCATCATTTCTGTTGTCATGGATAATGACAAAATTTCAAGGATGTAAAAATACCTGTCAACTTCATTATACATTTTATGTGTCTCGCCTTTATATTTCCTAGGATAATGGCTTGTTGAAGAGCTTTCTGACATTTTTATAGTCTTGGAAATGAATTTGTTTCCTCTGGTATTCAGCCATTTAATGAAAGATAAGAAACACAGATTCATTTTCACATACTGACTACCTTAATTTTGGGAAGAACTTAGGAGAGGAAAAATGGGGTGTGAGGTAAAGAGATATTAGAGCCAAAAGACTTGGGTTCTTGAATTTCAGCTCTGATAATACTTGTCTTGGACAAAGAATTTCTCTCTAGATCCCAGTTTTCTTATCTGTAAAAAAGAATGTTGGATGAGATTGTATTTAAACTCCCTTTCAGCCCCAAATCTATGATCCTATGACAAATTTAATGATTCTTCTACTCTTTCTTCTATGAATATGGCTATTACATATTTGGTTTTTGACATGCTCTTCTTCATAATGGATCACAACTGTATTTAAAGAAACAAC
The DNA here is from genome assembly GCF_048593235.1 of Sminthopsis crassicaudata. Taxonomy (NCBI): domain Eukaryota; kingdom Metazoa; phylum Chordata; class Mammalia; order Dasyuromorphia; family Dasyuridae; genus Sminthopsis; species Sminthopsis crassicaudata. The sequence goes on along the minus strand of NC_133621.1, from coordinate 276,731,981 downwards.
AAATTCTTTGGAACATGGAGATTTTAGTTCAGGTCTCTTTCCCCTACACCTTGCTAAAGTGCTAAATACCTATAGGGATAGGGCCTGGATATATAATTTGATTAATATAGGGAATTCTTGGTGAACAAAATCCCTCAGTACATGCAGGTTAGTCTCTTTCTTGAAACTTCTATTTTTAAAGAGTTGTCTAAGGCACTGAGATGTCAGAAGTGAGATTTGCAACCCAGTCTTTAATTGCATTTGAAGCCTGTTCTCAATGCATCCTGCTATTTTGCTTCTTTCAATGATTATTACTGAAATAAAGCCCAAACTCCTTATTCTCATTTGAATGGCCTTCCCCATTGGGACAACAGTCTATTATTGTTGTTGCTGATTTGTTTCATGTCTTATGCTTTGTGACCTCATTTGGTGTTTTCTTGGCAAAAGAAAAAAAAAAGTTCACTATTTGTTTCTTCAGCTTATTTAACAGACAAGGAAACTGAGGCAAACAGGGAGAAGTGACTTGCCCAAAGTCACATAGCTAAGAGGTATATGAGACCATATTTGAGGTGGAATCAGGTCTTCCTGTCCTAGCTATACCCATCCCTTCAACCTATTATTTTCTGTCTAATCTCCTATGACACCTCAAATTTAATTTAATATTTCTCCAATCTTAACTTAATTTCAAATGCTGAAATATATTTCATGTTTTTTTATATCTTTTTTTTCACATCATTCCCACCTTCTTCACCTTTCTTCAAATCAAAAACTAATCCTAGCTGAACTTCAAGGTTAAGGTGAAGTTCCATATAATCTGCAAAGGTTTTTCTAACCATCCCAGCTCACACTGGAGTTTCCAGTAAAACCCAATAGCACTTATAACCTTATTTATCTTGTCTTTTCTTTTTGAATTATCTCCCTAAATAAGTTATAGACTTCTTGTGGTTTGGAACTCTCCTGTTTTTCAACAGTCTGCTTAAATTGAGAGTGATATTCAATAAACATTTGTTGATTTTAACCTTGTAACAAAAGAAGAAACTTTTTAAAAAAGGATGTCAGAATATTTATTTCTCATTTGAAAGATCCAATTATGTTCTCCATGGGGTTCTTTCCTGGACATTCTGCAGAGATCTATAATTCTTATTTATTTGTCTAATGGAAGAACAACAAAGAGCCTGGATAATTTAAATCAATAGGCAATTATCCCATACCTCATTCTAAAATTGAATAACAACCTTATTTTGCTTTTAACCTACATTTCTAACAAGAATCAGAATTAACTAGTTTCTGTTGCAGTCATATTTCAGGAGGGGAAATGATGCTTAATGAACTCTAATTTCCTTTTCATTTCCATATTTATGGCCTCATGAACTTGAAATTTTGGTCTGCTTAAAGAATAGACACATTTCAATTCAATAATCTTTCATCTAATTGTTGAACAAGCATTTGCTAATCAACAACTATGTGTCAGGCACTGGGAATAGAAAGACAAAAAAAATGAAATAATTTCTAACCTGTCTTTCTCTCTGAATATCTATCTCTCCCTATTTTTCTCTCTCTACTTATTTTCCTGTCTCCTCTCTCCTCCTTCGTCCATTCCTCTATTATCCTCTCCTCTTCTTCTCTCATTTTTTTCTCCTCCTCCTCCTCCTCCTCCTCCTCCTCCTCCTCCTCCTCCTCCTCCTCCTCCTCCTCCTCCTCCTCCTCCTCCTCCTCCTCCTCCTCCTCCTCCTCCTCCTCCTCCTCCTCTTCTTCTTCTTCTTCTTCTTCTTCTTCTTCTTCTTCTTCTTCTTCTTCTTCTTCTTCTTCTTCTTCTTCTTCTTCTTCTTCTTCTTCTTCTTCTTCTTCTTCTTCTTCTTCTTCTTCTTCTTCTTCTTCTTCTCCTCCTCCTTCTTTCTTTCTTTCTCTCTCTTTCTGTTTCTCTAACTTTCTGGGTTTAACTGGAAGATATTCTGAAGATCATAAAAATTGACCATTTCTTCTTTACAGATGAAAATTTAAAGACACAAAGGGATAAAGTAACTTGACAAAAGTCACGTACCTACAAAATGTCAAAGTCAAAATCTGAACCTGTCATTATAACTTTATCACCTATTCATACCAGTATATACAAAAAAATGCAACAAGTCTGTTGTTCAGTGGTTTTAGTGTGTTCAACTGAATTGACTACTTAGTGCTGCAAGCAGAGGAGTTATGTTTAAATCCCACTTCTGATACTTACTTTCTGTGTGACCTTGGACAAAACATATACCCTATCTGGGTCTCTTTTATATCCTTTAATAAATGAAAGAATCGGATGAGAATGTCTCTGAATTCCCTTCTAGTTTAAAATCTATGGTCTTATAATCTTTTTTTTTTCTTCTAAACATATTTCCATATTTATCACGTTGCACAAGAAAAATCAGATCAAAAAAATGAGTAGAAAAACAAACAAGAAAATAACAACAAAAAATGAAAATGCTATGTTGTGGTCCACACTCAGTTCCCACAATCATCTCTTTAGGTTCAGATGGCCCTTTCTATAACAAACCTATTGGAACTGGACTGAATCACTTCACTGTTGAAAAGAGCAACGTCCATCAGAACCGATCATCATGTAATCTTGTTGCTGTGTACGATGTTCTCCTGGTTTTATTCACTTAGCACCAGTTTCTATAAGTCTCTCCAGGCCTTTTTGAAATCATTATGGACTTATATTCTTAAACAGTCCTAAGTGATTGGAAATCAGAGAATAAGAATAAATAATCCCTGTTTAAAAGACATCTAGGGCAGATTGGTGACCCAGTGGATAGAACATTGGGTCTGGAGTCAGAAGAATTTAAATTCATATCTGGCTTCAGATACTTACTCGCAGTAGGACCCTGAGCAAGTCACTTCACCCTGTTTGTGTCAGCTTCCTCATCTGTAAAATGAGCTCAAGAAGGAAATGGAAAACCATTCCAATATCTCTGCTAAGAAAATCCCGAATGTGGTCATGAAGAGGTGGATTCAATTGAAATGACTGAAAAACAACCACAAAACAATCTATTGTGAACTCGTTATTAATATATAATTATCTTATTATCATCTGTGTTTATAATACTGTAATGATAATTTCATATATTTAAATCCATTATGTCATGTCTTTCACATAAATAGCTATACTTTTTCTTAAAAGGCCTGCATTATGTGGGAAGAGCATCAGATTTAGTAATTAATCAAATTGCTTGAGTCCCAGGGCCTCAGTTTCTCCCAATTTAAAATGAAAGAATTGCACCAAATGGCCTCTGAAATCTCCTCTAGTTCTAGAGCTATGCTCCTATGGTCTCATAAGTCAATACAGTTGAGTTCTTGCTTTGCCTTTATCATTATTGACTTTAATTAGGTTATTTAACATCTTAGTCTTTTTGCTTTATATGTGATTTTTGCTTACTTCACAAAAAGATCCGTGTAGATAATGCATAGAGTACTTTGAAAAGGGTAACAGTGTAAGTGATTAACAAAAAAAGTACTGCATAGCATGGACATCAAATTTTCAGATTACATAAATCTGGGAAGGAACTTCCTGGGTGACAGAATCAGGTTCTAAAAGCAATCTTGGCAGACAAGAGCAATAAGGATAAATCCAATAAGATGACTCTTAATAAGGATGAGTGCATTAAGTCTTATACTTGTAGACAAAAAAGAACTTTACAAATCCAGGCCAAGTAAGGTACAGTTCGACAGCAGTTCTGAGAAATAGCTAGGGTTTTTAGAAGATTGCAAACTTAACATGATATAACAAGCAAAACCAACAGCAATACCAACAAATGTTAAAAAGGAACAATTTACAAGAACAAGAATGTGAAAGTCCCTCTAAATTCTGTTCTCATTAAACCTCTTTTTAATGATGTGGTTATGAATATGTGACTAAAGGAGGGGATCCTGGAAGGTAATCAAGAGTTGGAAAGGACTTTGGGTTATCTAAATGTTGCATTTTACATTTGAGGAAGCTGAGATCCATCAAACAACTTATTCAAGGTTAAAGAGCTAGCAAGTATCTGTGGCAAAACTTGAATTCATGTTTGTTTTTTTTTTCTGGCTTTCAACTATACCATGTTGCCTTCTGATGGTAAGGGACATTAAGTCTATTAGGATTGATTGAATAAACTACATGTATCTCAGAGAAGAAAGGGCTCAGAGGAGATGTAATAATTCTTTCCAAGTGTCTGAGAGGCTGACATGGACAAAGAATCAGACTTTTTTTGTTTGGCCTCAGAGGGCAGATCCAGAGTGGATGGAAATTTAAAAAGAAGTCAATTTGGAGGAGAAGGGAAAAAAGAAGAAGAAGAAGAGAAAGAAGAGGAAGAAGAAGAAGAAGAAGAAGAAGAAGAAGAAGAAGAAGAAGAAGAAGAAGAAGAAGAAGAAGAAGAAGAAGAAGAAGAAGAAGAAGAAGAAGAAGAAGAAGAAGAAGAAGAAGAAAAGAAGAAGAATAAAAACAAAAGGAGGAGGAAGTAGAAAATGAAAGAATAGAGAAAAAGAAAGAAGACAATGAAAGAAGGAAAACAAGAAAGAAAAAAGAAAACAAGCAAACAAGAATGAAAGCAAGCAAGAAAGGAGAGAAGAAAGAAAGAAGGAAGGAGATAGAAATGGATAGAGAAAGAGAGAAAAAGAAAGAAAGAGAAAAAGGAAGGAGAGAAAGAAAAGAAGGAAAGATTTCTTAACAATTAGAACTCTCTGCAATGAATGACCTGTTTTGAGAGATTGGGAGTATCTCTCCTTGGAGATCTCTAAATAGAGATTGTGAGATAACATCTGAGACATGTAAAGAGGATTCCTTTTGGTGAACTTGATTGTTTAAGCTCCTTCCAACTTTCAAATCCTCTGATTATGTAAGTCAGTTACTTGACTTTGCATTTTACCTCTGCCACTTATGTATTGCAAAATGTCCATTTTTCATTCTAATATCCCCTTTATAAAGCAGTAAAAAGAGCACTGGATTTCATATCAGAAGACCTTGAATTCTGTCATTTGCTATCCTTATGACTTTAGTTAAGAGACTTTAGCCAATTTTGTGCCTCAGTTTCCTTTTTATTATAAAATTAGGAGATTGGACTAGATGGTCTTAGAGGTTCCTTTTGTCCCTAAATCTGTGAATGTAGCAACTTCAAAATGCTGAAAAACATTATACATTTTCCCTAAGTTTCTTACTATGGCAAGTTTTTAATGGGTGGAAAATGCTCTGTCCTTAATACCAGGTTTTTATGTTTAAGTATAATTTGAATAATTTGTTTAAATTGCATACATCCAATTTTATAATATGAGGGTTATCCCACTTGCTTGCTGTTCTCTTTAAAGTGGGAGTCCCTAATGACATGTTCTTTTCATTTCCAAGCATGCTTTTTTGTTTGTTTTTAGCAGCTATCATCTCTGTGATCTATCCTTTTTTCTTGGTACTTCAAAGTATCTATCAGAAAAAAAGAGGACTGTTAAGTTTTTTAACCATTCATAAAGTGGGTAGCAGCTCTTTCATTCATGGACCCTTCCGCCATAGTGACTACACAAATGTGTTCCATGGTTTTAGCTACAAAAAACACAATTTGAATAGATGTAAAAAAAAGAGGACCCTAGTTTAAAAAATCATTTAATGAATATAACATTATATTCTAGTTAAGCAAAGCTTCTTAAATTGTGTGTTGAAACCCCATATGGGCACATAACTGAAAGTCAAGATTATAAAATTATGATTTATTATTAGTAAATGTTCGGTTCATATACTGTTTCACATACCTACATACCCAATGTAAAATAAAAATTTTCTTAACTTAAAAGGGATTGTGAGTGGAAAAAGTTTAAGAAGCTTTGTAATAAAGGGACTAATTTATAATTCACTAGAAGGTTCATTTGGCATCTTTGTAGTTTTATGTTGAGATCAGCAATCCGATCCAACTGAAACCAATTCAATAAACTTTATTTTATTTATTAATTTATTTCAAATTTATTTAGTTAAAGAAATTGTGCTAAATAAAGAAGCTATAAAGACAAAGGGAAACATAGTCACTGGTTCTAATGGGCATGAGTATTTGGCATATAAAGAATTAAGTATATACATGATACTCACAATAGGAAAGATATGAGTCTAACAACTAATATGATCAAGAAATACTTCTTTGTTTCGCATAACTTCATAAGTGTTTTCTTAATTGTGGGTGGGGATAAGGGAGAGAATCTAGAACTCAAAAATTTTGAAAACAAATGTAAATGTTTTGTTTTGAATGTAACTGGGGGAAATATTAAATAATAATAATAAAGAAAAAATTCCTTTAGGAAAATACATATGAAAACCTCAATATTATAAAAAAAAGTACATAATATGTAATAGTTGTGGAAAGATCATATTCTAGGAAGTGGGTGACTGAGTGTAAACTTTGGAGGATAGATGGAAGATCAATTTGGCTTGAAAAATGAATCCCTTAAGGGATATGTTGTTCATTAAGTCTCTAAAGGTACACTGGAGTTAAGGTTTTTGAGAGAGCTAATGTCAAAGTGAGGAGTTAGTATTTTACCCTAAAATGAGGGGCTGTGGATAGTTTGGTCAAGAGAACAGCATTTTGAGGCATCTTTTAGATAGCATTTTTTTCAGTTATGTAGAGATGAATTAGGCAGACTTCCTATCCTCAAGGAGTTTAAAATCTAATTTAGGGAAGGTGGTATACAGGAATGAATTTTATAGGTTCAAAAAATAAAAATTGAAAGGGACTCTAGAGGACCTAACACCCTCATTTTATAAGAATGAGGTCCAAAAAAGATTAACTTTGTCTAAGATTACAAGTAGTGAAAACAAGATTATGATTCAAGGAGTTTGATTAAAAAAAAAAAAAAAAAAAAAAGAGGGAGATATCTAGAAAAAAATGCTTTTAAGAAAGTTTAGGATTTGAATCCAAACCCTACAAGCAGTTGTGTGGTTTTGGAGAAAGTCAATCAATCAGGGCCCCAATTTTCTCATCTGTAAAATTAGGTATGCATATACCTGTGTGTGTAGTGGAAAAACTTTAGCCCTTTGAAACTCTAAATAGTATGATCCGCTGATGATAATTTAATGTGTCAAGAGGAAAAACAACCAACCAATCAAAACAAAACAAAAAATGAGTATGAATGGCAGTGGTAAGGTAGTGGAGTCAGAAGTCACTTTTAAATCTTTCTACCTTGATTTTGAATGTTATTTACATTCCTTGGGACTATTTCTTCATCACTTGAAGGCAGGCAGACTTAAAGGCAGGCAGAAGAGGGATGGAGTCAAATTTGAAGCCCTTGCACTGGACACTTGTTAGGGGTTGAAACTTTAATAATTGCATTTCCTTTTGGGGGCCTGAGATTTCTGAGGCAGGGATTTATAATGGATAGTGCTCTGTATGTGAAGTGAGAAAAGCATGGTTTCAAAACTTGCCACAGAATATTATTAAATGTGTGGTCTCTCTCTCCTCCCTCCTTCCCTCCCTCCTTTCCTTCCTTCCTTCCTTCCTTCCTTCCTTCCTTCCTTCCTTCCTTCCTTCCTTCCTTCCTTCCTTCCTTCCTTCCTTCCTTCCTTCCTTCCTTCCTTCCTTCCTTCCTCCCTCCCTCCCTTCCTTCCTTCTTTGCTTCCTAGATTTGTTGACATCTGTTGGGCACACTGTCACTTTGGAGAGTTGCCTCCAAGGGTCACTTGTCCAGGATTATGGAACCAGTATGTGTGAAATGCAGGACTTTAACTCAAATTTTTCTTAGTCCTGGATCAGTTCTTTACATTCATATCACATTATTGTTGCCTAGGCAGCTTGCTGTCACAGCAGATAGAGCACTGTGGCTCTAAGTCAGGAGAATTTGAGTTCAAATCCATCCTCAGATAGCTTATTAGATGTGTGATCCAGAGCAAATCACTTAACCCTTTTTGCCTGTTTTTTCTTCTTTAAAATGAATTGGAGAAGGCAATAGTAAACTAAACTTTGCCAAGAAAACCCCTAATCAAATTATGGAGAGTTGGACATAATGAAACAACTCAACAACAACAATAACCTCTTACCTGGTACTTATTGGTAATAAGCACTTGATAAATGCTTGTGGAATTGAACAAAATAAACTACATTAATGCTCAAGGGGGTGTGGTAACCTTGGAGATGACATTGAATTTTTTTTTTACAGGCTTTGATTTTGGTTAATAACAAAATCAGCAAAATCAGCCCTGGAGCCTTTGCTCCTCTGGGAAAACTGGAGAGACTGTACCTGTCCAAGAATCAGCTAAAGGAATTGCCCATCAACATGCCCAAGAGTCTCCAGGAGCTGCGGGCCCATGAGAATGAGATCACCAAACTGAAGCCAGCTGTCTTCAATGGGCTCAACCAGATGATCGTTATAGGTACTGGAGATACAGTTACTGTAACCCAGCCTCTCTCCCTTCAGCATCCTTATCTGTGAAATGTTTAGGATGGTGGATAGTGGTCTATGTGATTTCTGGGACCCCTGAATCCTGTGGAACTGGGCTTCTCTCAGCTCACTAAGCATAACATGAGAAACTATATTAGGGACTTTGTGTAGAGACTAGGTGGTTGGAGTCAAAGTATCTGTGATTTTAGATTCTGGTTCTGACAATTATTCTGGCCATGTGGTGGCAATCAAATTGCTTCCTCAAGGAGAGTCTTGGTTTCTTTACCTGGAAACTAGGGGTAATATTTGCATTGCTTTCTTCAAAGAAAATGCTTTGTAAATTCTGATGTACTATATAGGAAGAAGGGAGAGAGACATAGAGATAATGATAGAGATAGAGAGACAAACAGGAACAGAGATTGAAACAAAGAGGAAAAAGAGAGACAGAGAGTCAGACAGAGAAAAGCATACACACAGAGAGACAGAATTAGAACAAGAAAGGAACAGAGACAGAGAAAGGAGATAGAGGAGAGAGAGAGAGAGAGAGAGAGAGAGAGAGAGAGAGAGAGAGAGAGAGAGAGAGAGAGAGAGAGATTAAAAAGGACCATTTGATTTCATTGGTTCATTTTACATCTGAGAAAAACAAGTCCAGTGATGGGAAGTGAGCTGCTCTCGTAGGAGAAGTCATTAGCAAGAGACAGTGCTTATACCCAGTCTGTGATTCTGTAGCCACCATCCTCTCCTTTATGCTATTTCTGAACATAGGCTAGAAACATGAAAAAGAGCTATGATCCATTGATCTGTGGGCTTCCAAAAATTAGTCAGTCCTCAGGGAAAGAAAATGGGAACAATTTTTTTTTCTTTTCTGTTTTCATGGGAATCTGAGTTGGAGAAATTCTGAGGTCAAGGCTATATTTCAGCAACATCTGAGAAAGGAATTCGATCATATGCAGAGGTGACATTATTTGTTTAACATGGGGCTGATTTGGAGCACTATAAAATTCTTGTGTTAGCTATTTGCTTAAAGCTGCCTCCTTGGCTATGGCATAGGGGGCTTTTTGAGCAAATTCCCCTTTCTTAGCCCTGGTTAATCTTCGAGTCAATTTCTAAGAAGCCTTATATTATTTTAATGGCCTTTAATACTCATTTCCCAAATTGTTAATGAGATTGTAAACTCTAACATCGTGGGAAAGCTGCCAAATTATACAAATGTTAATTCCATTTGGCCGTACCATAAGGTGTGCTTGGACAACACTTGCCTCCTGTGGGCAAAGCCTTAGAGAATTTCCTGGGAGGTCCATGAGCATGGATTGCCAAGTGCAGAGAATTCCAGTTCTTTTATTTGACTACTCCAGGGAGGAGGAGAAACAACTGGCAACTTTCTAAGTCTCTCATTTGTTTTGGTCAACTAGAAATTGGTGAGAGGAATTTTGAGTTCCTTCTCCTTGGGATTTTGAAATATAGGAAGTTTGCCATTTAATATCCACAAAACACCTACCAAAATCTTCTGTATTATTTTCACAGAACTGGGCACCAACCCTCTCAAGAGTACAGGAATAGATCCTGGCACCTTTGGTGGAATGAAGAAACTCTCCTATATCAGAATTTCAGATACAAATATAACTTCTATCCCTCGAGGTAAGAATTTCAAAGGGGATAATTGACTAGAATGTTTTGAGAATTGTATAATTTGTGAGATCTCTGATAATAGAAGGATTTGTAAGTTCAGTGAGTCTGGTCTTACTTCCAGTGATAAAGATCTCAACCCTTGATAAATTTAAGAAAAAAAAAAAAGATAAGCAATAATAAATTATGGGCTGGTCTCCAAGAGCAAACCTGGTGACAGACATATTTGAACTTAAGTTGATTCCTATAAATAGATATAATGTCCATCACTCAACCCAAGTCTTTTCAACTTGATAGACCCTACATGACAGCTCAAGGTCACTTAAAAACTATCAAACTTAATCAATAAGCATTAATTCTATGTCTATTTCATGCCATACTCTGTGCTATATATTAGAAATAAAGACAAAAAAACAACAACAACAACAAAAAAGTGCCTTTTCTTGGGACACCATAAGGAAGACTCCCTCCTTTATATATACATATATATATACATACATACATATATATATATATATGTATATATGTATGTATGTATTTTATTGCCCTGCATGGCCCATTGGCTTCAGAGACATAGTGATCCAGGTTAAAGTCCTCCCAGCTGAACATGCTATTCATGAGACCTGAAGAAAGTCACTTAATATATCAGTATTCTAGTTAATTCCAATTTAGAAGATGCTGACCCGTGTTCCTTATTTACAAATCCAGTATCTATCTCTTTCCCCATTTGTCAACTTGGAAATATCTTGAAAAGAAACACTATGTGGGATAAGATCCTTCTTTGTAGTGATTATTATCAATTCTACTTGCATTTTAGGGTCTCCTCCTCCAAAAAAATGAATATTGGAGGAAAGGAAGTATACACTAGCATCTCCTTTATATATTTATCCATATAAATGAACCAAATAAACTATTAAAGTAGCGGTGGGGTTCAAAAGTCATCCAAGAATTTGCCAAACTCAAGCAAAAAGGTATTATTAGATGCAAATTAAGAATTTCCAGAAGCAACCAAAAACCTCCTAAATTATCTTGGTACCAAGTGGTCACGTTGGCTACACACAGATTGACAGGAGTTGATGCAATTTAATAAAGTTTCCAGACCAAAGCAATCTTGCAATTTTCCAATTTTGAACTTTTATGGACATTGGCTAAACAAAAGCTCGAGCCAATCAGGGTGTTACTTCTGTAGTGTAACTTACCAACTATTTCCTTTCTAGCTGATATTATTAGAGTAACTGGAACAATATGAGTTGAAAGAACAGTGTTTTCAGATGGGCAAAGGAAATAAAAGCAATAACCTTCAAAATTGTATTATTTTTATGGACATATCCTTGGTTATGTTTAAATTAACATTCTCATGAGAGCTATATATGGCAGGTAACTTAAATAAATGGCTCTAAATTTCTCTTTATGAAGGAAATTTCTCATTAATGTAAGCATTTCTGATATCTATTATACTCCTTACATATGATGCTCCCTTGTACATCCTCTGTTTCAACCAAAATGGCCTAATCATTGGTCTTTAACATTTCATTTAATGCCTCCAATGTCTTTGTCCCTCATATTTGGGGTATTCTCTATTTATCTCTACCACTTCAATTTTCTGTGATACTCAATTCTCATATAATCTCTTTCACATGACCTAATCCTGATATTAATAATAAACCTGATATCAATCCTGATATTATTTTCTATTTAAAATATATATGTATATATATAGACACATATAAGAGATATGTATTTATGTACACATATATAGGTATATATCGTATTATATACACTTATATTTGTGTATATATATATATATATATATGTGCGTGTGTGTGTGTGTGTGTGTGTGTGTGTATGTATATGTATACACATATATTATGTCTACTGAGCTTTGCATATCCCAAGACTATAGCAAAATATAAGCTCCCTGAAGGTTAGGAATATCTCAATCAATCAACAAGCAATTATTAAGTGTCTTATTATCTTTTTTGTTTTTTGTTTTTTTGTTTTTTTTTGTTTTCTGAAGCAATTCGGTTAAGTGACTTGCTCAGTCACACAGCTAGGAAGTTTTAAGTGTCTGAGACAGATTTGAACTCAGGTCCTCCTGACTTCGGGGCTGGTGCTCTATCCACTATATCAACTAGCTGCTCCATTAAGTGTCTATTATGTGTTAGGTTCTGGATTGTATAAATAAATATAAAGAATGTCATAATCAATCCCACCTCTCAAGCTTACATTGTGATATTTTCATGTTTATGTTCCCAGTTCCTGGCACATAGTAAATTTTAATATATCCTGGGTAAATTATTGATTTCCCATGTGTCCATATCTCAGAAATATTCCACCTTTTAGTCAGTCAAAGTCAACATTGGTGAAACATATCCTGGTTAGTAATTAATTATTTTCCTCAATGAATCTTCTCCATTTTGTAAAATTGGTAAAAAAATTGTAAAATTTCAATAATTCACCTCAAAAATCATTCTTAAACTATGGGCTCACTATGACTGAACATTCTAGTGGTTTTCTTCTTTTTCCAAAGAGTAACCTCAACGAGCCAAGCGACCATGGCTCAGGCTATTAGTCAATTCAGGCTTGTGTCTCTGTTGTGTGTGTGTAGTTCTGTAATAATTTCCAGGACAAGAGTCAACGACACCATAAACATAGGTTCTTGATTTTACTAACAGTCAATTCCAGGGGAAAGTACTGAGAAGAGAAGCTGTGCTCCAAATCAGCAAGGCACCAATTAGAGAAGGGGAGAATGAAGAGGGGAAGATTAAAGCCCACATCTATTACAATATTTTCCATGTAAATTCTAGACAAGCATACATTTCAGAAAATTGGCAGCAAACCTCTTCATTATGTCTGTCCATTTATAATTAGAATGTTTATCTGCTATTTTAGTATCCTCTGTTTTCATTTTTCAGGTCTTCCAGTCTCTCTCACTGAACTCCATCTTGATGGCAACAAAATCACCAAAGTCGAAGCAGCTAGTCTCAAAGGACTCAACAGCTTGACTAAGTAATAATGTTGTTCATTTCTTATAAGTGCAATGTGTGCACATATTATATATATATACATGAATATATATATAAACTCATATAAACATATGCACACACATGCATATGCATTATATATGTGTATATATAAATATATCAACTTGTGAATTCCCCCCAAAATTTTGAAGTATTTAAAATATTGTAGAATATTGTAAAAGTTCAGAGTGAAAGGATCATGATTAAAATCCCAGCTCTTAAACTATGAACATTTAATTTTCCTGAGCCTCAGTTATCTCATCTGTAAAATAAAAGGATTGAATTAGAAAACCTCCAATGCCTTTTCCAGCTCAAGAACTATGATTTTAAGTTTTTAAATCTTTTTTTGTTTGTTTTTTTTTTAATCTAAGCAAGGGGAAACTATTTATTGGAAGAATGTATTATTCTATTAATTTCTAAAAAAAGATCAACATTTGGGTAAATCTATTTTGTATCCAAGTAGGGAAAGGGTACTCAAGTAGGATTCAGAGGGTTGCAAAAGTCATTTATTCTCCATGGGCCTCATTTTGCCCATCTATAAAAATCGACTATATCATCCCTCGTGTCTTTTCCAACTCTAAGAAGCTATGAATTTATAAACCTCTAATGTACTAATTCCAAAAAGAAAACACTTCAAACATTTGTTTATTATGTTGCATGGGAATTCCTTTTATTTATTTTTCCATACATGGGTTTGATTTGATGGCTCCCTTCTATAATTTTGTGTGACTTGTTCAGTCACATCTGACTCTTTGTGATCCCATTTGGAGTTTTCTTGTCAAAAACACTGGAGCAGGGCAGCTAAGTGGCACAGTGGGTAGAGCACCAGCCTTGAATTCAGGAGGACCTGAGTTCAAATCTGATCTCAGACACTTAATGCTTCCTAGCTGTGTGACCCTGGGCAAGTCACTTTACCCCAGCCTCAGGAAAAAGAAAAAAACAAAAAAACACTGGAGCAGTTTGACATATTTTACTACTGCTCATCTTACCAATGATGAAACTGAGGCAAAAAGATTTAGTGATCTGTCCAGATTCACACAGCTAATATGTATCTGAGACCAGATTTTGAAATCAGAAAGATGAATCTTCCAGATTCTAAGCCTGGTATTTTATCCACCGAACCATCTAATTGCCTTTTTCTACCTCTAATGTGTGGTGAATATATGTAGAACATAGAAAAAGATGGTGAGGTGATGCATTTTACAGACTTATTGCATTCTGAACCCAAATGGAAGGTCTTAGGAACTGATTTTTGAAAAATCAGAATGAGAATCCATAAGGGAAGAAGAATGGGAAAAATAGCATTATTTTAGTAAATTGGTAAAAAAAATTAATAGTATAAAGGCTTTGGGGGGGAAGTTCCTAGTATTTAAAATGTCAATAGACATTTCATGAGGGGCAAATGCTCTTATATCATTGGAATCTGATAAAAATAAACTAATTATGGGAAAATGACAAAAAAATCCTGTTTGAATTGCATTCAGATAGGTCTTTACCCTCTGATCCTTCAAGGATTCTACTAAAAGTTCTCCAATGAGAACAAAATGTGTATTACACAAAATTATCTCTGTCTTCCTTTTCAATATATAAATCTTAAGAGAGCTAAAGAGCTTTGAAGCATGTGCCAATCTTCCAGGAACATTCTTCAGATAAGTGGGGTAAAATCTGAAATTTCTGCTACTTGGGTATCAAGAATAAAAAGCAAATGACTCAGTAGCTAATGAAGAGTAGATCTCCATACCTCATCACATATTGTGATGATGGTCTTGTCCATTAGGGGCACTGGTTCTCCAAACTCATTCTTATACTATTCTGAGTATACACAAATATTACTTTTCAGAACCATTCTGTTTCGCTTAACTTTTCCTTGCTGACTAGGTCCCTCTAGCTGTGGAAAAAAGCAGGCAGTTGAACTGAGTCTATTTAGTTTTCATAGAATTATCCTTAAGAGAACAAATAATAACAGATTCCATAGCTTCCAACAGGGTAAAATTATATATGACATAACTATAGCTTCTTCAAAAATAGTTAAATTTAACATTGATTTTGATTAAATGTTAAGTTCATAATAACAAAAGAAATAAATGTTTTTGTCCCTCAAAATATTTAATATAGAGGTTTTTTGTTTATTTTTAAGATTTACTCTTGAGTTTTGATTATGTTCAATTAGCCAGAAATGGATAACTAAAATTAGTGGGGAGGGTGAGAGCTCAAAGAAATGCCTTGATCCTACATGTTTTCTAATTAGATATTTGAATGCCATTTGCTGAATTGTAATAATACTGCCCCTAATTGTGTGGTCCAGAGCAAGTGCATTCAACATTTTGGTACTCCTAATTTGTAAAATAAAGGGTTCAAGTAGCCCTAGAGTAGGAGTTATTAAGCTGGTCTATGAATATATAGATTCACATGCATATATATGTATAACATATATATATGTATATAACTTTCAATAGAATTGTTTTCTTTTGTGATCCTAAATATTTGATTTTGTGCATTTAAAAACTTTTTTTTTCTTTCTGAAAAGGGTTTTGTAGGCTTCATTACACTGCCAAAAGGGTAAGCCACACAAAGTCAATTAATATTTATTAAGCACCAACTACGTTCTAGGTAGTGTGCTAATTTCTGGGGATACAAAAGAAGGCAAAAGATAGTCCATACGTTCAAGGAGATTATACTGTAATAGGATGTAAAATGATTAAGAACTCTTCATTTAGAGATAGAAGGGACATTGGAAGCCATTTAAGCCATCACGCCTCCATACTTTAGAAATAAGGAAACTGAGGCAGAGAGAATTTATTGCTCTAGAATTCAAAGATATGTGAGATAAGATATTACTCTTTCATCTTACACAGAGCCTCAGAGAGGACAATTGAGAAATTTACACCTCTGTCTCCATTATTCCAACTCCCAAAATTTCTAAATAAGGAAACTGAGGCACAGGGATCTCACACTCCTAGAATTAGAAGAGACCTCTGAGATCATCTATTCAAAAATTAGTTTTTGATGAAAAAGGCAACTAAGGAACAGGAAAGTGGGATTACATTGAAGTAAAGCATGAGGAATGGCAGAAGTAAGCAATGTGCTGAAGAAGCAAGAGATATGCTTTTCTTAGGGAAAATCAGACACATACATTATAAGGTTCAGAGTTGAATTGGCTCATATTTTACTGATGAGGGAATTGCAGGGGAGTCATATGTCTAAAATCAAGCAACCCAAAGAGCAGAGCTAGAATTTGATCTCAGGTCTTCTGGGCTAAAAAATTCACAGTTTTTTAACCATCACCCCACTTTATATCCCATTAGGGCTTGTTAATTTATGATCCATGAACAGTAGTAAAGTCTGCAAAAATATTTGAGATCTTTGAAATTGGATGAGAAAAAAAATCCTTCTTTATTCTAATCCTTTGTAATCCTATGTACTTTATTTTATGCATTTAAAGATATATTCATTGAAAATAGCAATAGATTGAAAATCCCTTCTTGGATTGGAAGTGGAATCAAAAGAGGGGAGGGACTTTGTTTTAGACACTAAAAAAGCATTAGGAAAGAAAAATAAAAGACTTTCTGTAAATAGATGAAGTTCCATGAAGATTGTCCTTTGCACAGTATGCTCACTCTCCTAATTCTTGCTATATTGGAACATTGGCTCTCATTTTTCCTCCTCTGGAAATAATGCTAAAGTAAATATATCACGCTGTTTTACAGAGATAGAAGCAACAAATGAAATAATGAGATATTTCTTGAGTTATTTACCAATTGTATTATATTTTTAATAGAACTATTCTTTTCATCCACACAAATTTGAGCAAGCTATAACTAGGATAAAGGCACTGGAGTCTATTATTCATTCACTATCATTTTCTCTTGCAGATTGGGTCTTAGTTTCAACAGCATTTCAGGAGTGGACAATGGATCTCTGGCCAATACACCCCGCCTGAGAGAGCTTCACTTGGACAACAACAAGCTCCTCAAAGTGCCTGGAGGCCTGGCAGAGCATAAATATATTCAGGTAATTTGGTTACACCTGGACTCAGGTGTATAGTGTAGTTGCAGATAAATTTCCTTATTAAAGCATTGTAAAAGACAAAGGTTAAATGTACAATCCTTGTAGTTAAAGGAATTTAATTCTTTTTTTTTGGTATAAGGTATTTTGAACAGAAATTTAAAAAAAAGATTTGTACAGTGAGCTAACTTTGGAATCAAAGAATACCTTTATTCAAGTTCTGACTCTCTCTGAGACATCCGTGTTATGTGACAATGGAAAAGTTTCATTACATTTTATGTTCTGGGTTATCCTTTAAGGTCATAAATTACCCAGAAGTTGCCAGTGAGTATCAGTAAGATTTATTCCTATTAATAAAATCACTGGTTTTGTAGGTCTGAACCACATATACATATAACATAAAACATATCATAATTAACAAAAAGTATATTAAAAATCTTCTAAGTAACAAATCTTGAACATGACATCATTTACATTTAATCGGTATTCTTAACATTTCTTCCATTACCTTCTTGTGTCTAGACATCAACAAAACAATAAATTAAATCTTGATTTGCAGCATTTGCCATTTTCAGGAGTATTAGGTGCTCAAAATGATTTTTTTTTAAATAAGCATTTATTAAGTTTTTTTGTTTGTTTGTTTGTTTTTTTGGTGAGGCACTATGCTAAGTGCTTTACAAGTATTTACAAGTATTTCGTTGTCATGATGTTCACAAAAGGCCTAGAAAGTAGGGACTAGTAACAAGTAGTTCACATTAGCCAGTTTGAGTAGGCTCTAAATACATCTCTGAAAGCTCATGAACTGTAGTTAATTTTAAGTGAAAAGTCAGGTCACTAATGACATAAATGAACCTGGAACATATTATCAAATGAATACTTTTTATCTTTTCCAGCATTTGACAGCTATGAAGCAAATAGCTGATTTAGAAGGAGACTAACATGAACAGAATAAAATAACTAACTTCATTACTGTAAATTATCAAGTTGTACATGTCAAAAAATATGGGAAGATACAACCTAAGTGGTTCAGTGGTGTTGGAACAGAGTAAAACAAATGAAGTGAAATGTGAACTGGATTTGGAGTTAAGGAATTTGATAGACAATGCTGGTTTTGTCACATTATTCATATGACCTTGAATTCCCTTCCTTGGGCCTCAGTTTCCACAATTGTAAAATGAGGGATTTAGTCTAGATGACCTGAAAGTTTCAGTTCTAAGTCTATGATCACAGTTGTAACTGGAAGACTGATTAGAAAACCAGTTTATTCTCAACACTATGTTTCTAACATTGAATGGGAATCATGCTTCTCAAAAATCAGAATGGAATAATTAAAAGTAAAATGTCAAAGTTGTACTGTATGATCTCTCAATTTCTTTCAGCTCTTAACCTATTTTTCTAAGGTCTATGATCTTAGAAAACATTATGTGCAAAGAGATTTACAAATGGTCCAGTAAAAATTGTTTTCTATTATGCAAATTTATCATAAAGTCTAAATTTAGGTTTTAGCTTTTAAAGTAGCATAAATTCATTTTAGTAATCAGTTACTCATTAGAACATTTCTGTCTTAGAGTCTATGCCCTCAGACTGCCTAAAAATTGAAACCTTATTATAAAACTATCCTTTGCAACTTCAGTGGAGTCCAAGAAACAATCATATCACATACATCAAAACATCATAGGTATAGAGATAGAAGGGACTAATCACAAAAATATGAAGTGACTTTTCCAGGGTCACACAGCTAAAAAGTATTTGAGGCAGGATTTGAATCCATGTCTTTCTGATCATCGTTCCATGTTCCCTCTTGAGACAGCTGTGTGGTTGGACATACTTGTTTCCATATTAAAGTTGAAACAAGTCCTCCTGGTTGGACCAACATTTTTTAAAGTTCTTTTTGGGGTTTTGGTCATTTTAACATTGCTTTACTCCAAGTTTCCAACCAATGAATGAGATAGTGAGTGTAAAGTTATTTGTTTAACCACAAAATTGGATAAAATATCATTTATATTTCCAGATATATTATTGTTATTGATCAATCTCACATGACTATGTTTGTTTTTTCTTCTCCCCCAGACATAAGGGGAGGAGGATGTAAAAACAAGAATTTTCAAAGGAAAAAGAAAAAAGTCTGAAACTAAAATAAACATTATTCTGTGAAACATTACCTAACTTTAGAGTGAAATGTTCCAAAAAGAATAAACAGATTGCATGGTTTTATATTTTACGTTAAGATAAACTATCTCAGAGCCAAAACTTCAACTTCTCTGTCTCAAACTTGGGTTCAGAATCTCAATTTCCTCATCTATTAAGTTTAGAGAATAATAGCACTTTCCTCACAGGGCTGTCAAGAGGATGAAATGAGATAGTATCTTTAAAGTACTTTGAAAATCTTAGAACCCTAAATAAATGTGTTATCATATTTTTTCATTAGTAATATGTTGAAACTTTATTGTTATAATAATAAAAGCAACTACTTAATTACATGCCTTAAGGTTTGAAAAGTTTAATATATATATCCTTATATTATATAAATTTTTAATTTATATTTATTATAATCTATTAGCTTTGCATATAAAACATATTAAATATATATATATTTGTTTTGTTTTGTTTTGCTTCCCACAACAGCAGTATAAGAAAACAGAAGCTAGAGTTACATAGCTAGTATGTGAGACAGGATTTGAACACAGGTCTTTCTGACTGCAAATTATATTTATCCCAACCTTGTTATTCAGAGCAATTTTTTTGTCGGAAACTGAAAGACTTTTTGATTCTTTATATTATGTACATTTTCTTTTTTCTTCTTTGTTATATAATGATGCTTTACCACCCACCCTTACACCATATGGTTGACTGTGACTGTTGCTGATAAAAATTTCACAGTATTCAATAATGACTAATGTAAATGTTAAGCAGCAGTTTACATACATCAGTTCTTAACTCATTAATATAATCCATGGTCTTTATCTAGTACTTAAATATAAAAAAAAAATCAGAACTTATGATTGTTTCCACGTATTGTGGATTGTAACCTACATATTGTTTAATGGGAAAAGCAGTCACTCAACTGCTCAAGAAGCTGCAATTGCTCCCTGTTGCCCATAGGATAAAACATAAATTCCTCTGTTGGACAATTAAAGTTGCTTTAACTTTAAGTGGTCCAAACTTATCTTTTATTACTAACCTGTTTTTTTGAGTGAATAAAAAAGACACTTATTAGAGCCTTATTATGTGTAAAGCACTGTCAATGTAGAGATGTTATAAACAGAAACTGTCTTTATTCTGACTTCTCTAAAATAATCCTTGACTTTTCCTTTGTGAAATAGCAACTTATTCAAATGACATGAATGAAAAACCAGGCAAAAAGGATATATTGAGTAAAATCAATTTCTTTTTATTTTTTATTTCTTTTTTAAAATTTTTATTTATAAATTTTTGACAGTATATATGCATGAGTAATTTTTTTTATAACATTATCCCTTGTATTCATTTTTTCAAATTATCCCCTCCCTCCCTCTACTCCCTCCCCTTGATGACAGGCAATCCCATATATTTTACATGTATTACAATATAACCTAGATACAATATATGTGTGTAAATACCATTTTCTTGTTGCACATTAAGTATTAATCAATTTCTTTTTAAAGAAAATTATTTACTGTTTTAATTTTACAAAAGAAAGTTGTTTTAAAACAAATTTGTTACTTTGAATGAATTTTTAGATTGTTTACCCATTTCCCATAATTCTCTGTTACAGGTGGTCTACCTCCACAATAATAACATTTCCACAGTGGGAACCAATGACTTCTGCCCTCCCGGCTACAATACCAAAAAGGCTTCTTACTCAGGCGTAAGCCTCTTCAGCAACCCAGTACGGTACTGGGAAATCCAGCCCTCCACTTTCCGTTGTGTCTATGAACGCTCTGCCATCCAGCTGGGGAATTATAAATAGATCTAAAAAGAGTGTAAGGAAAGAGAGGGTTCAATTGTGTAACAGCTAAAAATAATGTGGCAAAGGCCTGTTAGTATAAAGCTAGATAGTGAAAACCTAATTGTCAAGTGAACTTTCCCTTTACAATTAATTCACTATGCATTTAGACCAAATATGCAGTTGAAATAATTGCCTACCACAATTTAAAAATAATAATATTTTGCCTGCAATGTTCAGACTAATTTCTAAAATATCTTTTGAATTTCTCCCAATTTCCATAAATTGTTGTATATTGAGATTTGGACTAGACATTTGTCTAACATTTGATCATTAAACTTTAATTTTGAAATCTTGAGAACGGATTGAGTTTAAAAGGGAATTTTTGTTTTTCTTTTTTCTTTTCTTTTTTTTTTTCTAATTTCTGAAGCTATCATTGTCTTTGGCTTTGATTCAAACCCTGGAGGTTTACTAATTAATATCCACTATCATATTGTAAGCATAATTGTGAATGTATCTATTTACATAGGCTATGTAAAAAGCGCTATCATTATTGTTTTGGCACACAAAAAATCATAATGTATTCATATTTACATTTTTTAAGTGTTGGTTTACAAACCTTCCCTGAATAGAATTTTTAAAGAAAGCACAACTCACTTTGGCTACCAAAATAATAAATCAATTCAAGTTCCAGGCATTTTAATCTGTGTCTTCTACTTTTTATACTCTGGATGGATGGGTAACATATAATTGATGCAACATATAATTGATGAATGAGCTTAGAGCTTTTTAAAGGTACAATGCACAATAGAATCCATATTATTGGTTAATTCCATGTAGAGAATTGGTACAATGGAAAGAATAATACTTTCATATCCAAGTGTCAAGAGTATCAAATCTGTCTTCTATACTTAGAATAAATACTTTTGTCTTTTGCATCCCCAAGCTTCCAAAATGGTTTCATATAATTATAACTATACACATAGATAATTGGAGAGGAAATGCAAACCACTCTAATATATTTGCCAAAAACAAAACAAAATAAAACAAAACAAAAATGGGTCATGATTTGTCTAACTTGACTGAAAAACAACTGAACAACAGAACATTTTGCATCACCTCCCATTCACCATCTGCCACCTCCATAGGCTCCTTGATAGCAAGAACTGCTTCATTTTTTATATTTATACCCCATTCAAGCACCTAGCATAGTCTTAAGAGTATATTGTTCATCTAAATGTGTTTTTGATGGATCTGATACCTTCATTATTGGTCTCCATCATTCAGTTCCAAGCTTATTATCCTCACTTATGTAGTCTATATGTGTTGTAGTTGTTCCTATTCTTAGTACATGACATATCCCATCTCTACATCTTTGCATCATGGCTGGAATGCACTCTCTCCACCTCTTAGGTCCCCTAGCTCTTTTCATAGCTCAGCTTGAGTCAGTTCCCTATAGGAAGCCCATCCTAATTCTTCAATAATTTTTCAAATCAGAAATCACATTATACTTGAGGTTAGTAGTTTTTTTTTTGCCTAAGTACTTGTCAAAAGAGTTGCTACAAATATTTTTTGTATTTGTATTTTCTATTTTATAATTTGTTCAGGATATGAACCTATTAGTGATATTGCTGGATCAAAGAACATGTACAGCAGATTGCCCATATTCATCTTCCCTTCTCTTTCAAATGAAGGAAATATAATACCATAGATATAGAAATGAGAGGGATTTTAAAGACAATAGATTTCAACTCATTCATTTTGCAGATGCAGAAACTGAAACACAAAAAATATAACAAGTAATGTCTTTATTACTTCAAATCTAATACCTTATTAATTATGCTATGCTGCTTCAGAAAATGAGTGCCTAAAGGGGAATTGTAATTGTTAAAGGTTGTACAGCTTGTTAGTGAAGTAGCAGAAACTCCAACTCCTTATCTCCTGCATTTAAGTTCTGGGATCTTAGCTCTACAACTGGGAAAGCTCCCTCTATTTTAGAGATAAGGGGAAAAAAAAACAACTAAGGTCCAAGAAAATTGGATGACTGTACACTTGTGTTTGAATCTAGTCTCAAATGCTTGTAGCTATGTGACACAAATTAAGGCACTTATCCTTTTTCTTTCTTTTTATTTTATGAAAAATGGGAATAATAAAATATTTCTTTCCCAATGTTGTTGTGAGATAACAAATAACAGTCATTAAATATTTAGTAGTGACTGGCACATAGTAGGTGCCTAATATATGTTTATTTCTTTCCTCTTTTAATCATATCCCTTTTTCTTTTTATTATTTCCACTAAGTCCATACTCTTATTTATATAGTGAGAGTTTTAATAAAGTCATCAAAACAAACATGTTTTTATTATATTCATTCAATAAGAAAATGAGAATATTCTTCCCTTCATTTTGGGAAAGGCAAATTTCTACATATAAAATATATTTCTCTAAGTAAAAATCCACAATGATAGTTTGAGTTCATTCATAAGCATTTTAATATTAAAATAGGATTATTCAGTACTGGTTGTAAAGTAAAATATATCTTTCATTCTTCAGTGTGTTTTTTGTGCATGTGTGTGTATTTGTGTGTGTGTGTTCATTTTCTCAAAAGAGAGGACAAAGATATGTTAGACTTTGAATACCACATCCACGTGTTGTGAATATAACACTCCCTTATGGACTCTTGCTCTCATTTGCATTCTCACTATAAATCTTGGTCCCTAGAGACTGGTTGATTTATTTTCCTTTCAAGTTTCTGTACTATTCTTCATCAAGCCCTTATCTGATATTCTCTCCAATATCAATCAGCCAATTGTTATCAGTTAACTTTGTAAAAGTATATTTAAAGAGAAGGTATTGTGAGAAGAGCAGTTACAAAATAATCCAATCTCCTCATATTAGAAGGTATACTTTTCCTTTAAAAATACACCCATACATATATGGTACCCAGACAGGTGAGTTCAAACTTAATGATGAAGGTAATGAGATATACAAGAGGGTACCAAAAGCTACTTTGATTCAAATTCCTGGTCTAACGCTATAAATTCTTTAGTGTTCCCAACTATAAAATGAATAAATTACCTTTCTGGTAAATTGTGAATTTCTATTAATGTTTCATAAATCATTAATTAATGAAAACTTTAATTAATGATTTAACCCAAATCTTTATTCTACTTTAATTTTCTTTTTTTGAATTATTGCAACCTCTCCAATATTAGTCTCTCTACACTCCAAATTTTTCTCACTAAAGCACTCCAATCTCCAAATCTATGATCTCCTGATCCTCTGATAATATTTCTCAAATACCAAGCTACTCAAATTTACTTTGGGACTAAGAGTGTAAATGTATATGCACTCTTCTAATTGCTGCTGCTATTTGACATTAATGTATCATGTTTGTGATATAAAGCATTTACAGGAATCAGAACAAAGGAACAATAGATGCCTAGAAAAATCATATAGATTTTTTTTCTTGTTAGAGTTTAGAATTTAAGGGGAAAAGGGTTTTACTTTATTTTTAGTAAGTAAACCAGAAGTAGAGACATTATTAAGAAATATATTGCAGCAATACAAATGAAAGAGGTGATGAGACCCTGAACTATTGCACTTGTGGCCATGTGAGTAGAACAAAGATCCAAAAAATGGGTTGGAAGTAGGTTCAATTGGATATGTGAGGTGAAAGAGAATAAAGACAATTTTAGGAGATGGTGAAATTAAATAAGTTTTGTTGGGGTCAGAGGGAAGAAGGAAGGAGGGAAAACCATGATCCAGTAAGGCTTTTCACAGAAGATGAAGTCTGAATTGAGTTGAGCCCTGAAGCAAGATAAAACAAAATGAACTGCCCAGAGAAAATGTCTTGATATTCAGGGACTGTTGGAGTATTAATTAATAGATGTCTGGCTCCATACCTGGAATGTTCTCCCCACTGAATTCCACCTAATGACTTCCTTGGCGTCCTTTAAGTCAAGCCAAAATTCTATTTCTACACAAAGTGTTTCCCAACATTCTTAATTCTAGTGCCTTCCATCTGTTAACACTCACACACACACTTACTCTCACACACTCAGCTTGACATATATATATATATATATATATATATATATATATATATATATATATATATATATATATATATATGTATATGTGTGTATACATAGGTATTTTGTATAAATATGTGTATGTTGATATGCATATATACATATTATAAATATTATATATAACTAAACTTCTCTGTCTCTGCCTGTATCTCCCTCTTTGTCTCTCTTCTCTCTCTGTCTATATATGTTTGAATATTATCTCTCCCATTAAATTGTAAGTTTTTTGAGAGTAGTTTGCCTTTTTTGTTTTATATCTCTGGGGCTTAGCACAGTACTAGACATCCATTAGGGGCTTAATAAATGTTTATCAATCGATTGAAATGTCATAAATTCTATAATTTTAACAAATGACATGAAAATGCTAATAGCTTTTTATTTGCCAAAGTAATCCTTTTAAAAAATATTGTGATATTGTCTTTTTAAAAAGAAGAAAATTTTATATGAATGAATTTTTAAAGGTAAAAATACTATGTTGTGATCTACATTCAATCCTCATAGTCTTTTTTCTGGATGCAAATGGCTCTACATCACAAGTCTATTGGAACTTCCTTGAATCACCTCATTTTTGGAAAGAGTCACGTCCATCAGAGTTGATCATCACATTATCTTCTTGTTGTCATGTACAATGATCTCCTGGTTCTGCTCACTTCACTCAGCATCAGTTCATGTAAACCTCTCTAGGCCTTTCTGAAATTATTCTGCTGATCATTTCTTTTTTTTTTTTTAATAGTTTTTATTTACCAGATATATGCATGGGTAATTTTACAACATTGACAATTGCCAAACCCTTTGTTCCAATTTTTCCCCTCCTTCCCCCCCCCAGATGGCAGGTCGACCAATACATGTTAAATATGTTAGAGTATAAATTAAATACAATATCTATCTATCTATCTATCTATCTATCTATCTATCTATCTATATCTATCGAGATATCTCTCTCTCTCTATATATATATATACACATATATATGTGTATATATGTATATATATGTGTATATATATGTATATATATGTGTATATATATGTATATATATATAACCAAACAGTTGTTTTGCTGTACAAAAAGAATTGGACTTTGAAATAGTGTACATTTAGCCTGTGAAGGAAATCCAAAATGCAGGTGGACAAAAACAGAGGGACTGAGAATTCTATGTAGTGGTTCATACTCATCTCCCAGAGTTCTTTCACTGGGTGTAGCTGGTTCAGTTCATTATTGCTCTATTGGAACTGATTTGGTTCATCTCATTGTTGAAAATGGCCACGTCCATCAGAATTGATCATCATATAGTATTGTTGTTCAAGTATACAACGATCTCCTGGTCCTGCTCATTTCACTCAGCATCAGTTCATGTAAGTCTCTCCAGGCCTTTCTGAAATCATTCTGTTGGTCATTTCTTACAGAACAATAATATTCCATAACATTCATATACCACGATTTATTCAGCCAATCTCCAATTGATGGGCATCCACTCAGTTTCCAGTTTCTGGCCACTACAAAGAGGGCTGCCACAAACATTCCTGCATATACAGGTCCCTTTCCCTTCTTTAAGATCTCTTTGGGATACAAACCCAGTCTGCTGATCATTTCTCACAGAACAATAATATTCCATAACATTCATATACCACAACTTATTCAATCATTCCCCAACTGATGGGCACTCAGTTTCCAGTTTTATGCCATTACAAAAAGAGCTGCTACAAATATTTTTGCACATGTGGGTCCTTTCCTCCTTTTTATGATCTCTTTGGGATAAAAGGATGGAGACACTGCTAGATCAAAGGATATACACAGTTTCATAATTCTTTGGGCATAGTTTCAAATTATTCTCCAGAATAGCTGGATAAGTTCACAACTTCATCAGCAATGCATTAGTGTCCCAGTTTTCCCACACCTCTTTCAACATTTATCATAATCTTTTCCTATCACTTTAGCCAATCTGAGAGGTGTGTAGTGGTACCTCAGAGCTGTCTTATTCTGAATTTCTCTAATCAGTGGGGATTTAGAAAATGTTTTCATATGACTAGAAATGACTTTAATTTCTTCATCTGAAAATTGTATGTTCATATTATTTGACCATTTATCAATCGGAAAATGACTTGTATATTTTAGAAATAGAAGGAAAGGGCTTTATCAAAGCCATTGAATTTAAAATTTCTCCCCAGTTTTCTGCTTTGATGGATGAAATTTTTAGAAAAAAGTTTGTCTAAAATATTTAAGTAATTCTGATTTGGCCATGATTTATAACCTTATTCCTTCCCCCTCCTCCTACATTTTGTCGAAGTGAATCATTTGCACTATGAAAAACCATTCATTTCTCTCACTTGTTTTCCAGAAACTTATTGAAATTTTCCACAGAAATTTTCCATTACTTTCACTTATTAAATAAACCAACAGTAATGAGGACTCTGAATTTTTAACTCGTCTTTATTCCAAGCTGTGGTTCTTTCTTTTTGTGTGTGTGTTATTGCAACCTTTCCAGTATTAATCCCTCTATTGTCCACATTTCTTCCTTACTAAAGCACAAAATTATCATTTGAAAAGTTTCCACTTAAAATATATCAAATGCATATATAAATGCATTTATACAACAATGCATATATATGTTTATGTATTGCATATGTATATATATTTATCATATATGCTAGTATGTATGTATGTGTGTGTTTATGTATAGCCCTCAAATAAGCAGACAAATACAAACCAGGGTGAAAACTCCCTGTAGATTGCTTTAATATTCTTCACCAGGCTACCCTAGGCTACCTAAAATTTCTCATAGCAGACAAATGTTTTCAGAGTCCTAAAAACAGTATGTGACCATAGATGAAGAGAGGAATAAGTTCTAAGAAGCAGAAGGAAGTATAGACTCTGGGACCTTAGCTCCCAATATGTTACAAATGAGGAAAGAAAAGCACAGAGAAAAATATTGAATCCCATCAAACCATACAACTGGAAAATTATGGAGGTAGGTTTCAAATACAAGTTTCCAGATTCATGGGCTGTATAAGAGTGAATACAGCTAGTACTACTTACAAATTGTCTCTACATATTTCAGTCCCTTGGCTTTTCCAGGTTTAACAAAGAGTTTGTTTGATACAGTGCTACTTTAAATGTTTTTCTTCTGATATAAGTTGGAGAATCTTAGGAATACCTGAGATTTAAGAAAGATTTCCTGCCTAACTTGAGGGATTCTGATTCTTTTTGATTCCTATAAATCAACAATTGTATAATACAAAAAGAGATAACTAGACGATTTTTTTTGCTTGTTTTACATATAATAGCTAAAGTAAATTACTATTTACATTAGGAAATTATAGAAAGATATTAGAACAGGGATACAAACTCTTTCACTTAAAGAAAGATTTCCTGCCTTAGCTTGAGTGACTCTGATTCTTCTTGATTCCTATAAATAAATAATAGTGTATAAGAAAAAAGAGATGATCTATGACTGGAAATTGTTGGGAATTTTTTATTCTGGTTTCATATATAACAGCCAAGGGAAATTACTGTTCACATTAGGGTATTATGGAAAGATATTAGAACAGAAATGATTAATGTAGTTACTAGAGAATTAAAATCCAAAATATGAAATGAGATAGCAAAAGAGTAACTAACTTCTCTCAATAAGTTCAAATTATGAGACCCAGAAAACTACATTTTATAGTAATAAACATCCAGATGAGGTTGCTGACCTGGCAGTTGATGAACCCTGAACATTTGTGAAGAGTGGTAAACATTCTCAAAGCGTAAAAATGATAAAATCTTGTAAAGCTTTAAAAAAAATGGAAAGGTTTATTTTATGCTGCTTATCTATATTTCCTTATATAATTTTTTGTTGTTTTCAGTTATTTTCAACTCTTTATGGCACAATTTCTGCCCCTCTACAACTCATTTCTCAATTTTCAATTTGATTTCTGACTCCACATATTGATTAAGAGGTCTAATAAGAATTTTGTGGTCCCCTCACCAAGCAGAGCTGGATGCAGCAGTAGACCAGCCTAGAAAAGAATTAGCTGGGTAGACCTACTAAAATTTTTCCTTGCAAAATTTTCACCATAGGAAAGAAAGATATTGCTATTTAGTTTTATAAAGTTCAATAGGCAAATGTCTTTCCAACATCAATGAGTCAACAGGAATCAGAAGATACTTACAGATGCCTTAATAAGGGAGGAGAAAGGTCTTTCCATTACATATTTCCAGAAATAAGCCACCCGTAGATTGGCAGCTGATAAAGATTATTATGAATACACTAAGGAAAGGTCTGTATTAGTCATGCTCCTTATTAAATTTTGTTTTGATTTACATGTTACTTGTTTACCCAACTCAGCAAACATCTATTAAATGCCACAGTGGTCCTCAAACTTTTTAAAGAGGGGACCAGTTCACTGTCCCTCAGATTGTGAAAGGGCTGGACTATAGTAAAAACAAAAGCTCACCCTCTGTCCCGCCCCTCAGCCCATTTGCCATAACCCGGTGGGCCACATAAAGTCCTCAGCCCGCTGCATCTGGCCCGTGGGCCATAGTTTGAGAACCCTACTATATATAAAGTACAGTGCTAGGGGTTTCTAAAAAAGTAAACTAGAATCACAACCCTCAAGGAAGTACATCCTTTTGGGAAGGAGTAATGGATTATAGATTTATAGACAAGATTTTTTAAATTTAAGTGAATTAATTAGAAGGCACAAATTTGGAAATCCTAACTAATATGTTAAAGGAAAATTGAGTGTTAAAAAGCTATTCAGGTTAGCATGATGAAGTTAAAAAATTGATAGGGATAAAATGTAAAATTCTACAGTTGGTTTAAAAATAAATCAACTGAATTTGTGTCAAACAATGGAATATATACACAGCAAAGCATATAGAATAAATTTTGGGAATTCAATGCTTTGCAAGTTTCTAAGGAAAATCTGCATTAATGAAAACATAGGATTCATTAAAAGAGGCATAGTGCTTAGGGAAAGGGGGAAAAGGAAAAAAAAACACCCATAGATCTAGAATTGAAAGTTCTTCAGAAACTAGTTTAACTTCTTCATTTTACCCAGGAGGTAGTTGAGGCCCACAAAGGTTAATTGACTTGGCCAAGGTGCCAAAAGAAGTGGAATTTAAACAAATATTTTACCTCCAAAGTCAATATTCTTTCCAAATTTCTGCCCTGGTCAGACCAAAACTGAAGCTTTGTGTTTATAATTGGGCACCACATTTCAGGAACTGTTTTGAACAGGTGGAGAATGACCAGAATAGATAATGAGACACACAAACATGTCATGCAAAAGACAAATGATGGTGATATGATACTTATTGGAGAAATTAAAAAAAAAACAAATTTTAAATAAATATAATAAAAATAAATAATAATAAAAAAATAAATAAGCATTATTATATAATGTTTTTTGAATGAATGAAAGAAATGTATAATGAAATCATAAGCCTATGATTTCATTAATGCAGATTTTCCTTAGAAACTTGCAAATGTAAGTATAAGAAGGACTCATATAAAACTTGCAAAGCTAAGTATAAGAAGGACTCCTATAAAAAGGGATCAAACCACTATTTGGAGATATAGAATTGAAGAACATTATATGGACCAAAGGAGACTGGGGGAATGGATTTCTCACCTTTAGTCACCTTTTTATTCCTTTGAAAAATTTAGAGACCTGTGATTTCAGTACTCCAAGTACACCTATTAAGGGAATTCTTTTCTATCTACTCTTAGGGAGGTGACTTAAGTGGCTTACCTATGGTCACATGGCCATTATGTTTCAGGTGGGATTTGAATGCAGATCGTTCTAGTTTCTAAATCAGTTCTTTATCTGCTAAGTCAGGATGAATCTTACTCTTACTCTAAAGAACAGAGACTAGTAATAGTTGGCCAATTACTTGAGTTACAGGAATAAGCAAGTACTACCAAAGCCAAGGCATGTAAAGCAAGAGTTTTTGAGCTAAGATTCTGAACTTTCAGAAATATAGATAAATAGATAGATAGAGCTAGCTAGACAGACAAGATCAATCAATAGAGAGATATAGAGTTTAGATAGATGATAGATATATAGACCCACATAAGTAGATGTATAGATAGATAATGATGGGTAGATAATTAGACATAGATAGATACAATTGAAAATTGTACTTCAATATGATTGGTTTTCTTTATTATACAAAGGATTTTTATGCATTTAAAAACAAGGACTTTATAAGCTTTATCAAAAGTTCAGAGGGTTCCACAATACAAAAAAGGTTATTCCTTGTTTTGTCCTATAAACTTATGCACAGTGAAATAAACAGAACCAGAGGAACGATTTATACAATAATAGCATCATTGTGAAAACAGATTTAAGGACTCAGTCTACAAATGCCTAGACTGAGTTCAAAAATCTCTTTATTGAGATAGTGCAGCATGTACATGCATATAGATTGGGACATCATTTTTTAACCTGGACAAATTGAAAACTTGTTTGTTTGACTCTATGTGTGTGTATATATATATATATATGTATATATATATATGTCTTTATTATAATTTGTTATTATTTATATTATACTATGTATTATGTATTGATATATATTTATATATATTATTTATATTATGTCTTTATTATAACTTGTTTGACTCTATGTATATATATATATATATGTCTTTATTATAATGTTTTGATTTCTTTTTATTTTTATTTTTTCTCTATTTTTCAATGGGAAAGAGAAAATGAGACAGAAAATACTTTTTGTGAATGAAAAATAATTTTAATTTAAAAAGAACCTTTAATTTAGTAGGTCCTTATTATTTTCTAGATTTCTAGGTTTACAACCTAGTTCTTAAACAAAATTTCCCCTCTGAGGATCAGGCAGGAAATGGGTGTTAGCTGTTTTAGAGACAACAGGAGTGCTGTTGGACCTAGTGCTTGACTTTAAACATGGTCTTAATTATTACTTTGTAGACACCCCACTCTCAGGGTTGATTGTAAGTACTGTGATTAGGGATTGCAGCATTAATTCTCTCAATGCTCTCCAGTCAGAAAAGTCTTTCTTTGTCAAGGTCAATTGTGTCTTCCAACAAACAAAGCTCTGTCTATTCATCAGTGACCCTGCCTGGACTTTGGGCAAGTATCCTCAAAGAAAACAAAGTTCCACCTGTTGAGACCAGGATGTGGGAAGAATGGTTGAATGCACAGAGTAACATCTGGTTGCATAAACCTTTTATTTAATGTTGTCTGATGCACAAGAAAGTGCTTTGTCCTCTGAAGTGCAGGAATGGTCTCATTACTTGTAGCACTCCAGATGTTTTCTCATATTTGGGGACAGCCACAGGAAATTTCTTTTACATTATGATTTTCATTTTTTTATTAATTCTAGTGGTATTTTCCTTCCCCTTTTTATTTCCTCCCTAAGCTCTCTTAGATATTGCCTTTTGTGCATTTTTAAAGTTTTATAGAGGCACCCTCTCAAGTTCAAAAGCCATCATCTCTCACACATGTGCACATTGGGATAATTAAGAGGAGATATGCACTGTTTGTTTTGTGTTTATAGAGTAAAGTAATATTTTTTCCTCAGTGATTTTGCAAACACTTTCTCATAGTGTCCACAAGATCATACACAGACTCACCACCATCAGAGAGACTTTCATCCCGATCAAAACCTCCATTTGGGGATATAGAATTGAAGAATACTGTGTGGACCAAAGGAGACTGGGGAAATGGATTTCTCACCTTAAGTCACTTCTTTACTCCTTTGAAAAATATACACTAGACTTGTGATCTCAGTGGTCCAAGAACACCCATTAAGGGAATACCTTTCTATCTGCTCTTGGGAAGGTGACTTAAGTGATTTACCTATGGTCACGTGGCCATTATGTTTCAGATGGCATTTGAATGCAGAACTTTCTGGTTTCTAAATCCGTTTTTTATCTGCTAAGCTATGATAAATATTACTCTTATTAAAGAACACATTCTAGTAATAGTTTTTTTTTTAACTCCTATTTTTAAAAATATTTGATATTTCAAAATAATGGCTCTGCTTTGTATTTTACTTATTGGGTTTACATGATTCTAGATAGGGATTTATAGATGGCTGCTACTCATGTTACAGCTCCTTGGAGCCACAGGGGAGAGTTGGGTGACAGGTGGATACCAAAGATGGGTTAGTAGTCCTGAAAAAGTAGACCTGAAAAGCTCATACACCAGAGGCTCTAGTCCTCCCTGAACACCTCCTACATTACACTCTGGGGAAATATACTTTGAGACTGACCACCTGATTCCCTTCAGTTGAAGGAGAAGAAAACATACTTAACTTGAGGCTTTTCCAAGTCATAAGATCACAGACTTAGAGCTGGAAAGGAGCTTAGAAATAAGCATCTCCTCATTTTACAGATAAGGATAGTTAGGTAAAATCACATAGGCAAAATCTGAAGACATTTCTGTTTCCAAGGTCATGACTTTGAGCACTCTATTACGTTGCCTCAGTCAAAGTGGTACAGCAGATAGAAAGCTGGTCCTGGAGTCAGGAGCCCTGAGTTCAAATGCAGCTTCAGGCTTTCTTTAGGATTATAATTGTGATCAAGTCACTGAATCTCTGTCTTAGGTTCCTTAATTGTAAGATAGGGAATAATAGCACTTGCCTCACAGGGTTGTTGTAAGGACTAAATGAGATAATATTGACAAAAGTAGTACATAATAGAAATTTAAAATGTTTATTTGATTTATTTTTGATTTATATTTGATTGATTAATTGAAGTGAACTGAAAAACAAGCAGCTCCCCCCCCCCAAAAAAAAAAAAGAATCTAAGCAGTGCTTGCTAAATTTTCTAAGATCAGATAAAGTCTGGATTCTTACTATCATTGTGACTTTACCTAGAGATAGGGATTTTCCCCATTTTTGTGGATCCTGGACCCTTTTATCATTTTGGTGAAGCCTATGAACTCCTACTCAGAACATTATTTAGAGTCCAATTTAGGGTTTTTTTGACCAAACATCCTTTCAGTCCTAACCTCAAGAGTCCTGCTTAAACCTTTCAGCAAAACATCATTGGTACTATTCTAGTTGCTCTGCACTCTGACTTAGTGTTCCTTACCATACAGAACTGTCTTTTTGCAAGTATTGAACCACCAACTAATTGTCAACCAACTATCAAGCTATCTTTAGGGTTATATTTTGAATAAATGAATGAATTAAAGTAATTTTTCTTTATCTTCACTGAATAAACCATGTAGAAAAGACAACAATTAATGGTTAATCTTTTTCTTTCAACACAAGAAAAAAACAATTTTCTGACTTGTAATATGCTTTCCTCCTCCTCCACTTCCTTTGCCTTGTCCTTCCTTCCTTCTTTTTTCTTTCTCCTTTTCCTTCTCTTTCTCCTCTTATTCCTCCTTCTTTTCATCCCTCTTCTTCTTCCTATTCTTCTGCCTTTCCTTTATTTTTTCCCTTTCCCTCTTCCTTTTCTCCTTTAAGTAGACATTTTCACATAGACTTTGTTTTGGAATTGCTGACAGGACTTTGATGAGAGGAGTACCAGTGGGGGCTTTGTAATTACTTACAGCTTATTTCTCTTAGAAATCACAGAGTTGCTGCCAAAACTGTCTGCCAAAACTGATTCAGTAAAATATGTTACTCAATAAAATATCCTGACTATCTCATTTGGCTAATGTCAGATGGTTCCGACATGTATAAAGGGGTATACCAGAGAAAAGATTACATCAGTTTATAATTATAAAATTCTCAAAGTAGAAAGTAAGTACCTACATTATTTTCTCAGCTCTGATTCCATCCCCTAGAATTTTGCTACCATTCTCTGGAGTGGGTACTTTCTCTATCCTTCTCTCTACTCCACAATTCAGCTCCTTTTTATTTTTTACTTTTTTACTTTTACTTTTACTTTATTTTTTACTACATGAGATCAAATTGCCTTTCTTATATTTTCATCTGTAGTGCATAGCACAGTGCCTGACATATAATAAACACTTAACAAATCCCATTTAACTGACTGAATAAAATGTTAAAATATTTTCATTTTAAAAAATTGACTGAAACTAATTTTCTTAGCATAGGGAAGTTCTAATGATATCGACTTAAATATAAATGATAATTTACATTATATAGTGACTTAAAGTTTTTTCAAATACTTTTCTCACAACACCTCTGTGAGGAAGGCAGTACAATAATTAATAATTTCTACTATGTATTAATGTAGGTTAGCACCTTTTTTGCTAGTTGGACAATTATATTGTCACATAGTAAGCAACATTTGAAAATGAATCTTGATCTGGAGAGACTTACATGAACTGATGCTGAGTGAAATGAGCAGGACCAGGAGATCGTCATACACTTCAACAACTATACTATATGATGATCAATTCTGATGGATGTGGCCCTCTTCAACAATGAGATGAACCAAATCAGTTCCCATAGAGCAGTAATGAACTGAACCAGCTACACCCAGTGAAAGAACTCTGGGAGATGACTACATAGAATTCCCAATCCCTCTGGTTTTATCCACCTGCATTTTGGACTTCCTTCTCAGGCTAATTGTACACTATTTTAAAATCCAATTTTTTGTACAGCAAAATATCCATTTGGACATATATACATATATTGTATTTAACTTATACTTTAACATATTTAACATATATTGGCCAACCTGCCATCTGAGGGAAGGGGTGGGGGAAGGAAGGGAAAAGTTAGAAGAAAAAGGTTTTGCAATTGTCAATGCTGAAAAGGTACCATGCATATATCTTGTAAATAAAAAGCTATAATGAAAAATACATACTCCCCCCAAAAGAAAGTGGGCCTTGAACCCATATTTTCTTATCTCTGAGGCCAGCTCTTTATCTACTTTGCCGCATTCCCTCTCTTTAATTGGAGACCATCAGTTAAATTAAATTATGGGATAGCAAATGGATAGACAGTTTCCTCTGATGCTCTAATATACCATCATAGAACCTCAAAATATAAAGGGCTGTAGAAAACATATTGTCCAACTCTTACCTAGAATATAAATCTTTTCAACAGTATTTTGTGGGAAATTATTATTTAGACTATGCTTGGACACCCAGTGACAGGGAATTCACTATCTACCAAAGATGTCCATTGCTTTTGCTGCTAGTTCTAATTGTTGCAAAAAGGACTTTGTGGCAATTAGAACTAGCTGAAAAAAGCAATGGACCCTAACTTCAACCCTTTATTCCCAACTTTGTGCTTAGTAGAGTGAGGCAGCAGAATCTGTCTAGATTTTATTTCACAAGATCATCCTTCAAACATTTGAAGACAGTGATAATTTTTCTTCTAAGTTTTTCTTTCACCAAGTTAACATTCTCTTTTTCTACTATCCACGCCCTTCCAATAAAATATATAGTCTTTGACACCAGGGGTTGCTCTGTGGTTGTCTACAGATTCACAGTATCTGTGAGTCAGTAAGAGTAAGTTCCAGTCATTCAGTCAATAAGTACTTATTTGTTGTTGATGTTTAGTCATTTTTCAGTTATGTTTAAATATTCATGACCCTGTTTGGTGTTCCCTTGGCAAAGATATTTGAATAGTTTCTGTCTCCTTTTCCAGCTCATTTTACTTATGACAAAACTGAGGTAAACAGTGGGGTTTTTTGTTTCTTTGTGTTTTTTTTTTTATTGAAGCTTTTTATTTTCAAAATGTATGCATGAATAATTGTTTAAATTAACCCTTGCAAAACCTTGTGTTCCAATTTATCCCCATTCCCCCCCATGTCCTCCCCTAGATGTCAAGAAATACAATATATATTAAACATGGTAAAATATATGTTAAATCCAATATTTGCATTCATAGTTATACAATTATCTTGCTGTATAAGAAAAATCAAATCAAAAAGAAAAAAAATGAGAAAAGAAAATGCAAGCAAACAACAACAAAAGAAGTAAGAATGCTATGTTGTGATCTACACTCAGTTCCCACTGTCCTCTATCTCTGAGTATAGATCGCTCTCTCCATCACAAGATCACTAGAACTTGTCTGAATTATGTCACTGTTGAGAAGAGTCATATTCATCAGAACTGATCATTGAATAGTCTTTTTGTTGCCGTGTGTAATGATCTTCTGGTTCATTTCACTTAGTTCATTTAAGTCTTTCCAAACTTCTCTGAAATCATCCTGCTGATCATTTCTTATAGAAATGTTATTCCATAACATTCATATACCATAATTTATGCAGCCATTCTCCAATTGATGGGCATCCACTCAGTTTCCAGTTTCTGGCCACTACAAAGAGGGCTGCCACAAACATTCTTGCACATACTTGTTCCTTTCCCTTCTTTAAGATATCTTGGGGATATAAGCCCAGTAGAAACCCTGTTGGATCAAAAGGTCCTTTGGGTATAGTTCCAAATTGCTCTCCAGAAAGGCTGGATCCATTCACAGTTCCACCAACAATGGATTAGTGTCCTAGTTTTACACATCCCCTCCAACCTTCATCATGATCTTTTCCTGTCATCTTAGTCATGAGGTAAACAGTGTTAAGTGATTTGCCCAGGTTTGCACAGCTAAGAAGTATCTGAGATTGAATTTGAACTTACAAAGAGAAGTCTTCCTGACCCCAGATCTGGTGCTTTATATACTGTGCCAGCCCCAAAGCATTAAGTACCTATATTGTGTTAGACACTATGTTAAAATGGCAGATGCAAAGGAATTAAAAGTTCCCTAATTTTAATTTAATGGGAGGGACATGAAGCAAATAAATTTGTGTAAATAAGTTTGTACAAATAACCTAAAAATAGAATAAATAGCAAATAATTAAAAGAAAGAAGTAGAATTAAGAAAGTTTAGGAAAAGCTTCCTATAGAAGTGGGATTTTAGTTGACAGATAGGAAGACATAGAAACAGAGATAATGAGGACCAGCATCTGTGCATAGAAAGCACTCATAGGAAATTCCCTGAGCAGAGAGATGAAAGATTTTATTTTTGAAAGAGCAAAAAGGTCAGTGTTACTAAATTGAAAGGTACGTAGGTTTAAACTGTAAGAGGATTGGAAAGATGATGAGAGAGAAATTATGAAGGCCTTTAAATGCCAAAGAATTTTGTAATTAATTCTGTAGATGATGGGTAGCCACTGGATTTTATTGATTGGGGGAGATAAGGTCACATGGTTGGTTGGTCCTCTGCTTTAGGGAAAAAATACTTTGTTGTCTGAATGGAAGATGGAATGGAATGGAGACTTACAAAGGCAGACTAATTAGTAGGTTAGTGGAAAGTCCAGGTACTTGCATCATGATGGTGGCAATGACAACAAGGAGAGAAGGAGGTGTATTTGAGACATAACACAAAGGTATCTTAGCAAAAGATTGGATATGGGATAGGGTATAAGATGCTAAGAAGTTGAAGAGGACATCTAGGTTGGGAATTTGAAAAATTAGGAGCTTGGTGGTACCTTCTACAGTAATAAGGAAGTTTGAAAGAACCTAGAAGAGAGGATATGTGATTTTGTTTTGGATATGTTGAGTTTAAGATGTCTACTAGACATTCAGTTAAAGGTGTCTAAGAGGCAGCTGGAGATCTGGTTTGCTCACTGATGGTCAGCAGCAAAATCAAGGCTAGAAGGACAGATTTAAGAATCATAAGAATATCAATTATAATTAAAATAATTCTTTTTTTCCTTATTATTTCTCTAATTTCCTCTTCATTGGTGGAAAGATACCCCTTTTCATTTGTAAGACTAACAATTTGATTTTCCTCTGCTTTTTCTGATCAGATTTGCCAAAGGTTTATCTATTTTATTTGCTTTTTCATAAAACCAACTCTTGGTTTTATTTATTAATTTAATTGTTTTTTTTTTTTTACTTTCAATATTATTGATTTCTCCTTTTAATTTTAGTATTTCAAGTTTGGTTTTTGGTTGGGGGTTTTTAATTTGGTCTTTTTCTAGCTTTTTAAGTTGCAGGCCCAATTCATTAATCTTCTCTTTCTCTATTTTGTTCAAGTAAGCCTCTAAAGATATAAAATTTCCACTTATTACCACTTTATCTGCATCCCACAAATTTTGGTATAATGTCTCATCGTTGTCATTATGTTGGGTGAAATTA
Organism: Sminthopsis crassicaudata; assembly: GCF_048593235.1. NCBI lineage: Eukaryota > Metazoa > Chordata > Mammalia > Dasyuromorphia > Dasyuridae > Sminthopsis > Sminthopsis crassicaudata. The sequence goes on along the minus strand of NC_133621.1, from coordinate 276,692,942 downwards.
TTAATTGTTTCTATAATTTGCTGTTTCACCTAGTCATTCTTTAAGATGATATTATTCAGTTTCCAATTACTTTTTGGCCTATTTATCCCTAACTTCTTATTGAATGTAGTTTTTATTGCATTGTGATCTGAGAAGAAGGCATTTATTATTTCTGCCTTCCTGCTTTTAATTTTGAGATCTTTATGTCCTAATATATAGTCAATTTTTGTATAGGTTCCATGAACTGTTGAGAAGAAAGTGTACTCCTTTCTATCACCAATAAGTTTTCTCCAAAGGTCTATCATTCTTAGTTTTTCTAATGTTCTATTTACCTTTTTAATTTCTTTCTTATTTGTTTTGTGGTTTGATTTGTCTAATTCTGAGAGTGCAAGTTGAGATCTCCCACTATTATAGTTTTGCTGTCTATTTCTTCTTGCATCTCACTTAACTTTTCCTTTAGGAAGCTAAATGCTATACTACTTGGTGCATATATGTTTAGTATTGATATGGCTTCATTGTTTATGCTACCTTTTAGCAGGATATAGTTTCCTTCCTTATCTCTTTTAATTAGATCAACTTATGCTTTTGCTTGATCTGAGATAAGGATGGCTACCCCTGCTTTTTTGGTTTTACCTGAAGCATAATAGATTCTGCTCCAACCTTTTACCTTTACTCTGTATGTGTCTCCATGCTTTAAGTGTGTTTTCTGTAAACAACATATTGTAGGGTTCTGACTTTTGATCCAGTGTGCTATCCACCTCCGTTTAATCAGAGAGTTCATGGGAAATAATTCTTTTGAAAATACTTTCAAAATCAGTGAATACATTCAAGTTTGGTGAAGGAAGCACTAAAATTGTGGGTAGAACTTGTTAGAACTCCAACTTTGCAAATTTGTATGACCTTAGAAAAATCACTTCTCTGAACCTCATCTATGAAATGAGAATGTTGGACAATCTGGTCTCTAACATCATTTATGGCTCCAGATTTAGGATACTATGATTTTCCTTTAATAAGATTCACTTAGTCATCATTAATATAAATTATCTAATTGGTCAATACAGATAATGGAAGAAATTGAATTCAATATCTATTAGCCCCCATACCTACCATACATATCAGTGCATTCTTTTTCTACCTCCCATAATCCTATCTTCTACCCCACCCCATAAAATTCCTATTTTCAGCTTATTTTCATTTGTTTCTTTTTTTCTACAACAAAAAAATCCAGTTAATTCATGGTTTGGGGTTAGTTGGATTTTGTTTAATCAAGGGTTTATCATACTGAGAAGAAGCTTGGGCACTGAGAACAAAAGAGCCCATATAATGTATATATTTAAGGATAAAGCGGATCTCATTGCTTGTAACTGACCACAGACCTTTGTTTAGAGAAATAATTTAGGCCCAGACTTTGTAATAGAGTCCCTGAACTGCATATCCTTGAATTTACTAGCTGGTACTGAAAATTCAGCCTTTTTAATCAGTTCAACTTCCATGTGGTAGAAAGGTCAATGGAGTTACTTCTGCTCCTCTTCTTATCATCTTCAAAAACTAAGTTTTCATCTAAATGACTGAGGGAAATTATAGAAACCCAATGGAATTCTTGGGTTTTAATTCTGGCACCAGAAAATGTCACTGTGATTGAAACCATCTTTCCATGTGGGAAAGCGAATACTGAATTATGAAGGTGTGTCCCATCTTCACTGACTGAGTTCCAGTGACTTTGGTTAAAACTGTCAGATACCTTTGAGTACAAGTACTTGAGAATTATTAGAGGAATGGAAAAATAAGGGTTTAATAATTTTTAAAATGATCACTTCCCTGGCTGATCTTTTCAAAGCAAGCCATGGTCTGAATTTATTGACACTTGGAATAACATTTCAAGAGACTTCTTTGGGCATCGTCAATAGCTTTAAAAAACAACAAAACAAAAACAAAAACACCCACATATTTTTCTGAGGTGAGGTAATGATGTATGAGTGAGTACAATGTTTCCCGTAAAGTAAATATGAATATAACAAATACTCCTTCCACAAGTTTTATATTAATATTTATAAAACTTGTGGAAGGGCTATTTGTTAAAATAAATCTAGGGCACTGAGATCTCAAAACTATATGAAAATATCTGATATTTTCAGTGTTTAAAATCTTACACTTTAAAACAAAACATTTTTTCTCCTTCTTAGTGAACTGTTGAGAATCTTAACTTCATGTTTTAAAGTCTTAACTGTAGATGTTAGTAAAAATGACTGAAAATTGGATTTTTTCCAAAATATTCTTTCATAGCCTCTAAAACTTGACTTCAGTGCCTCATTATGGTGTGAAGGTGATTAGTTTCTCAAAGTTATACCAATACAGCATAATATTTTGTTGGTCCCTATAGTGGAAAAGTTTTAGTGTACATCTAGACATTTGTATGACTTATGTGACACTTATGTAACATCTAAACATTTACATTGGGATGCTCAGAGTCTTGCTATGAAATATCTTCCCTACCATTAGTCATGGCCAATTAGTGATGATTCTTTCTTCAGTGGATAGAGTATAGGAAGACTCATCTCAAGTTAGGAGACTCATCTTCCAGAGTTCAAATCTCACTTCAGATACTTACTAGTTATATGACTTTGGCAAAGTCACTTACCTTGTTTGGCTCACTTGCCTCATCTGTAAAATGAGCCTGAGGAGGAAATAGTAAATCATTCCAGTATTTTTGAAAAAAAAGAAAGAAAGAAAGAAAGAAAGAAAGAAAGAAAGAAAGAAAGAAAGAAAGAAAGAAAGAAAGAAAGAAAGAAAGAAAGAAAGAAAGAAAGAAAGAAAGAAAGAAAGAAAGAAAGAAAGAAAGAAAGAAAGAAAGAAAGAAAGAAAGAAAGAAAGAAAGAAAGAAAAAATCCCAACTGGGGACATGGAGAGTCATGACTGAAATGAATGAATGAATGACAGCAAAAGAAGGGAAAATCAACAAATATAGTGTATATTAGATTGCTTGCCATCTAGGGGAGGGGATGGGGGAAGAAGGGAAAAATCTGAAATACAAGGCTATGCAAGGGTCAGTGTTGAAAAATTATCCATGCAGATGTTGCGAAAATAAAAAAGCTTTTAAAAATAAGGTAAAATCTCAAGGTCACTTAAAAAATAAAATCCCTTCTCAGCCAATATCTACAATTATAAAAATTAGAAATTTGGAGCTTCTTTTTCAATATCAATATTATGAAATTATTAAAAACTGTACTACACACCTCACAAGATTGATGTGATAAAATAACTAGTACTTAAATAAACACTTCACAAATATAATCTCACTTTATTTTCATAACAATACAATGAGTTAGGGACTCTTATTATCATTTTACAGGTAAGGAATCTGTGGTTAAATGATTTACCCTGAGTTATATAAGTAATAAATGTCTTGGGCTATATTTGAACCCAGACCTTCCTGATTTTAGCTCATATTTACCATCTAATGAACTGTATATTATGATAAAGAACTATATATTATAAACTTTCAAATACTATACAAATATCAGCTGTTATTTTTATTTGTCACTTTCATGTAATTCAGGAGCCACCTCTTTTTCAGATCCCATCTATTCTAGCCTATAAGTGATTTCTATCTCACTAAATTTTCACTTAAACCTTGAAGATGTTCTCTTTTGCTTTATTCCAATATATTATATTACCATATAAAATACCTGGAAGAGTCTCAGAGACCATAGAACAAATCCAGTTCCTTCTTTTGGCAAATTAGGGAACTGAGGTCTAGAGAGGTTAAATAACTCATTCTCAGTTTTGTAGTCATCATTTGACAAAAACTGAATTCAGAACTATATCCTTTGACTCTAAATTAATCACTTTATCCCTGTACATTTTTGCGATCCAATAATTGAGGGCTTCAATTCAATCCCACTCAAATACATAAGTATATCAATGTATTATGTGAGCAAATACACATGTATTATATACATATGATATGCATGTATTATCCTTTTATAAAACTTTGTGAGAATAACAGTGGTAGACTATCAGGGCATAAATAGATTAAAAATAATCAATTCTCATTTGGAAAAGTCAGGGGGCCTACCAAGAAAAAATACTTTTATGGAAATTTCATGGAAATTTATATTAACATTTATCCACTAAGAAGTTAATTGTAAAAAGAATGTAATTTTGATTACAAATAATTACATCTCCAACACTTCATTAAACTTTATTTAAGTGAAAGTTCACTCACCCTACCATTTCCAAACCCCACACACAAGGACAAAAAGAAAAGGGAAGGAAGAAAACAGAAAGAGACATTGAAATGTGGTTGGGTCTTTGGTTTGGCAGAAAAGGGGAGAGAGAAATGTTGGCTATAGACCACAGGCCATTGATTTTTGACCTGCCAAAAAGAAAGAGATTGAGAAGCAGCCAGGCCACTTGAAAGACAGAAAGTGAGTAAGGGATTGAAAGGCTGCCACAGTTTTGCCAGGGACCATTAGTCAAAGAAAGCTCAAGTCCTGAAATGTTATTTCAAGAACTTTCACTTAAGAATCATATGTCTAAAGCTGTAAAGGACCTCAGAAGTCAATGAGTTCAAACCCCTCATTTGATAAGTAAAGAAATCCAATAATTCCCCAGATGCAGAGCATGAGACTACAGCTGAAATGTGCTATTTAAGACTGGAAATCCAGAAGAACAGTCAGGAGGGAATTCTTCACTCTCTGTGATGGACTTTTGTGTAGTTAGCATTTAGTAGAAAGGGAGTCAACTTGATTAATTTTCCCTAAAGTCAGAGAGGCAATAAGCACTAGAGGTAGAATTTGAACCCACTTTCTTTGAGTTCTTTGACTCTATAAAGACTTTGTCATATATGTAAAGATAATTTTCAATTTGAAAATGAAGTTATTATTTTAAAATATTCTTTCCATCCTTTTATATCCATTTTCTTCAACTATATAAATGAAAAAAATGTAAATAATCATTTACATTTTTAAAATTCTAGTGCCTAATTCACAGCGGCACTCATCCCTAATAATATTCATATTTACATATCAATTAAGGTTTTCAAAGTTATTTCCTTAACATACTCATGGGAGATAGGCATTGTAAAATTATAGGATATTATGATTAAGAATTTGATTGTCATTTTCCCAGGGATGATGGTACTGACATTATTTTCCTTGTACTTAGAGAAAGATTGGACTATGTTAGTGTCTTACTGAATAAACTCCAGTAGTTTGTATCTAGGAAAAAAGATGAATTCATTTATATTGATTTTAAGGTCCTTAACAGTATGTTTTTTTTTTCTATTCTTATTTGAAACATATATGTGTGTGTGTGTGTGTATATATATATATATATATACATATATATGTATATATATATACATGTAGGCATATGTGTAATTATATAATATATGTCCACATATAAATATATATCTATATATGGTTTGTGTGTATGCACATGTGCATATAGACACATATGCATGTGTGTAGGTATATGTATGTACATATGCATGCACTTATATATTTTATACATATATGTGTATGAATGTATCTCTGTGTGTGTGTATATATATATATATAAATGCATGTGTCATTTCCCTCCCCAAACTCTACAATTTAGCCACAGTGATGCCCCCCTTTTCCCACAAAATCTCCTTCATCTCCTATTTCTTTGCTTTTGCTCACTCTCACTTCATGGAATTCCTCATTTCCTGCCAAAATAAAGTGTAATCGTCTACAGATAACCTTTTATTACTAGCTTTAACTATCATGGATTTAAATTTTATTCATATATTTTAAATGTAAATATTAATTCATGATTTTTGAATATATAGGTTTTTTTTCTTGGTCATTTTTATAACACGATATTTAGTATAGTGTTTTTGCTCTTTAAAAATGCTTTTGTACCTATCAGATCTTTGAAAAAGGGAGGAATTTATGACCAAAAAAAGAACTAGAGAACATTGTGAAAGGCAAAGTAAACACATTTAATTACATTAAATTAAGGTTTTATTCAAGCAAAACCTACAGAAACAGGATTAAGAACAAAACACAAAGCTGGGAAAAATCTTTATAGCCAGCATTTCTGATAAAGGTCTCATTTCTAAAATATATAAAGAACTGTGTCAAATTTATATGAATGTAAGTCATTTCCCAATTGATAAATGGTCAAAGGATATGAACAGAGAATTTTCAAGTTATGAAATTAAAGTCATTTATAGTTATGTAAAAAATGCTTTAAATCATTATTAATTAGATAAATGCAAATTAAAACAACTCTGAGGTACCACCTCAAACTTTTCAGATTAGGTAAATTGACAGAAAAAGATAATGATAATCATTGGAGGAGATGTGGGAAAACTGGGACACTCAGGCATTGGTAGAGGTGTGAAATGATCCAAGCATTCTGAAGAACAATTTGAAACTATGCTTAAAAGGCTTTCAAATATCCTTTGACTTGGCAATGCCATTACTGGGTCTGTATCCCAAGGAAATCATAAAGGAGGGGAAAGGACCCACATATGCAAAAATGTTTGTAGCAGCTCTTTGTGTGGTTCCAAAGAATTGGAAAAAGGAATGGATACCTATCAATTGGGGAATGTCTGAGTAAGTTGTGTACTTGAAAGTAATGGAATATTATTGTTGTATAAAAATGATGAACAACCTGATTATAAAAGGGCCTGGAAAGATTTACATAAACTGATGCTGAGCAAAACAAGCAGAACCAGAAATACACTATATCCAATAACATCAAGAATGTGCGATGACCAGCTATGAAAGACTTGGTTCTTCTCAGTGGTTTGGTGATACAAAGCAATCCCAATAGACTTTGGACAGAAAATGTCATCTGCATCCAGAAAAAGAACTATAGAGATTGAATGTAAATCAACATATGCTATGTTCTCTTACTTTTCCCATTTTTTCCACTTTTGCTCTGATTTTTTTCTCTTCCAACATGATTCATAAAGCAATATGCACTAAAATAAATAAATAAAAAAAACTTGCATGCAAAAAATGGGAAGAAGAGACAAGAGAGATAGAGATAGGCGAAACAGAGACAGAAAGAGGAAAGAGATATAAAGAGAGAATAGACAGAAGGAAAAATGAGACATAGAGAAAAATAGAAAGAGAGGGAGAGATATAGAAAAATAGAGAATGGGGAGGAGACAGAGACAGAGAGATAAACATAGAAAGAATGAGAGATTTTTTAAAGAATTTATACTGAAATATAACATCTACTGCATACAAATATGCATGCATTTCCCCCAAAATGAAAAGATCACCTTTACTCTTTCTGTCCTCAGAATAATCTATCTCTTCTGCCCTAGATAGCTAAATGCCTTAAAAAAATTAACTGAAATAGATGCCTTTATTTTCTCCTTATTTTCTTTTTAACCCTTATAGTCTGGCTTCTAATTATATTCTTTTACTGAAATTTTCCTTTCCAAAATTACTAAATGATTTCTTCTTTGTCAAATCCAATGGTCTTTCTTCAATCTTTTTCCCTTGGATCCCTTTGCAAACTTTAATATTGCTGATCACTCTCCTTTTATACTCTCATATCTCTGGATTTTCAGGACACCATTCTCTCCTGGTTCTCCTTCTACTTCTCTGACTGTCTTTTCTCCATCTTCTTTGCTAGATCCTCCTCTAGGTCAGAGTTTCTTAAACTTTTTATACTCATGACTCTTTTTTAACTTGAGAAATTTTTGTGTGATCTCAAGTACATAAGTACAAAAATAACTTTATAATTCAAATATTTACTGATAATTACATCCTAATTTTGTGACTCCCACATTCAGTTAGGAGACCTCATATTGGGTTCTAACTCACAGTTTAAGAAGCTGGACTCTAGGTCATGCCCTCTAATCAAGTGTCCTGTTAATGGATCTTACTTTCTCCCTCTGTACTATTCTCATCAGATTCCATGGATTTAATTTGTTGAACCTACTCATGCTAACACAAAATCTCTGCTAATCTCCAATTTAGCACTTCTAATTTCCTTTCAGACATCTTACACTGAATAACTTTGAACTTTAGACAAAAAAAATGTCATCTACATCCAGAAAAAGAACTTTGGAGAGTGAATGTAAATCAATACAGACTATGTTCACTTCTTTTTCCTATTTTTTGTCTCTCTCACTGTTTTTCCCTTTTGCTCTGATTTTTTGCTCCCAAAAAGATTCATAATGTGTATTTAAAATAAACTTACTACAACAAAAAAGAAAAAAAGTGCTTGCTGAATGATCAATTAACATTTTGCTTTTAATGGTATTGAGACATTCAGATGACATAGGTAGATAGAGTGCTGGATTTGGGGGTGAAGAAATCTTCATTCAGAATCTTATTAGGTGTATGCGTCTGGACAAGTCACTTAAATTCTCAGATTTTTCTTCATTAGTCAAATGTGAATAATTATTTCATAGCATTGCTGGAAATTAAGTGAGATCACTTATATAGAGAACTTGCAAAATTTTAAGTAATTTGAATTATTATTCGAATATTTTTTTTACTTTTTTCTTTTAACATTAGCTTGAGAATAAATTTATAATTCACACAAGAAAACTGATGTAAAGACTTGGAGCAAAATCCTTTGAAAACTTACACATTTTTAATGGTCAGAGATATATTGGTCTAGTAAAGGTCTCAGATATCAATGCCCAGTTTTCAGATGAAGGGGTCAGACCAAAGCATTGTTCCCTCTGAGAGTATTATTTCAGTGCTTTTTTTCTCTACCCTTCTTTAACAGGAATGAATAGAAGAGTTTGTGAATTTTTTTTTAAAGAATGTAAAGCTGGGGCTGTAAAGGATATATAGAATTAGTCATGGTATTCCAGGTTAAAAAATACACAGTTTAGTAATTATTGGAAGTCTAATTCCAGATTGCTTCCAGCAGTGGCTAGTTCATTTCAAAGAGCAGAATGAGACTTACTTCTGGACATAACTGATATGAGAATTTGTTTTGTTCATGCTTATAATAAGAGTTTTGTTTTTCTTTTCCTCTCACTATGGAGGTCAGAGAGAGAGAAAATAAGTGTCTGTTAATTGTAGAAAAGATAATGAAATGTATCCTGAGGTTCAAGTCTGTGTACTTATTTGCATAATACTGTCTTCATTTGAAGAGGAAATAATTATTTGATGCTTTGCTGCCACGTGAGGGGCAGAGTTGGTTTGGGAATTTGGGAGAGGAGAGATCTTGCTTTCAATTTTGAGAGAGAAGGTGTAATTACAAACTCTTTTAAGGGGAGAGATAGAAAGACAGAGACAAAGACTAAGAGAAAGACAGAGATGAAGACAGACAGAAAGACAGAGAGACAGAAACAAAAAGGCAGAGACAGAGAAATGCAGACAGAGTCAGAAGGAGAAACAGACAGAAAGAGATAGAGACAAAGGCAGAAAAAGGGGAAACAGACAGACAGACAAAAAGACAGAAAGAAAGACAGACAGAGATAGAGAAAGAAAAATAAAGACAGAGACAGACAGACAGAGACAGAGACATAGAGAGAGTCCCTGGAATAGCAAGAGGCAAGTTGGAAACCATGATCATGTTAAAACATTGGTTCCTCTACATTTCTGTTGTTTTTCGGTCTCCCTCCCTCCTTCCTTCTCTCTCTCTTTATTTTTCTCTGTTTTTCTGTCTTTGTCTCTCTGTCTGTCTCTGTCTCTATCTTTCTCTCACACATACACAAATATATATTAAAGAGAGAGAGAGAGAGAGAGAGAGAAAGAGAGAGAGAGAGAGAGAGAGAGAGAGAGAGAGAGAGAGAGAGAGAGAGAGAGAGAGAGAGAGAGAGAAACAACTAGCAGAGCAATGTACCTAGAAGGGAGTGTGTTCAAGATCCAATATTGTATTCCCTATAGCATCAGAGCTGTTGTCTATCCACAAGTATTCATTCACCATCTGTAACCATTTTATATGTAGCTAGTTGACAGAATGGATAGGGATGGAATGGAATCAGAACTGAGTTCAAATTCTGACTTCCATGCTCATTAATCTATAGCATTCACCAAGAGCTTCAAAAACCTTGGAATGCTTATACATTCTAGCTATTGTAGGGAATTATCCTCAAAAATTATTTTACTCTAAATGTCTTTCCTGTGTTATTTTAGTGAATTCTTTTGATGTAGACTAATCGTTTATTCTGTCTAGAGACTGAAAGGAAAACACATTAAATATTTATTGTTTTAAGAGTACTTGACTCCACAAACCCCACCTTGATCCTGAGATAACTGTACTTCAGGGAATGTTTCCTACAAGAGAAGTATAATGGCTCAAGGAAAATTACATCTGGATCACAGATTTAGTATACTGAGAATGAAATAAGTTTTCTGCTAGCTACATCCCTAATCTATCACAGATGAGGAAACCCTTTTGGTGGCCCAGAAGAGTGAAATGTCCTGCCCCACATCACACAGGGAATTATGATTATTTAAGCAGAGTTGAAATTTGAACTCAGTTCTTTTTGCTTGAGTCCATCATTATTTGAAATTCTGGGCTCTTTTCTTAGAAAAAGTCTGACTTTCTATGACTGGGCTTAGGCCCCTTTGGTATTTGTTTTAATTTTGGGTAAAGTTCTGCTAAGCCCATACAATATGCTTTTGAGACCCTCTGATCTTGGGATCTTAGAAATGGAATGGGATTAGTCAATATGCTCAGTAAAGATGTAAGCCAGAAAAAAGCATTTGGATTTAATGGCTATTGCCAAAGGCAATGGCCTATGTAGCCATGACTTTTACCATCAATGTGGTATGATGACTCATTTAGGAAAGGATATGACTGCCTTACTAGATTCCATACTGGGTAATAGTGATGGGCCAGTAATCAGTTCTTAAGTGGACTCCCTCCCTCGGTTGTGCACTTTTTCTGGTGGAGTCTACCACTGTGTAGATTCTGGGAAAGAAATAATTTACCAACTGACCAAATGTTCCAGTGTACTTTCCATGTTACGGCAATTCTGTTCCCAGAAAGGAAATTGGTCAAACCTCAAAATAAGTCTGTTATTTTTTTTTCTGTCCTGACCTCAAAGAAATTATTAACTACATACAGTATGTGGAGCTAGACAAATATATCCTATAAAAGATCATGTATATGGTTATCTGTTCAACAGAACAGAGCTAATATGTTAGCTATTGAAATAGCTGAGACATTGTGGAAGAAAACAAGAGCTTCCATCATCTATGGTTTTTTTTAAAGAAACAGAGGCAGCTTTCTTTATCTATAAAATGTGAATAATAATAGCACCTATCTCCTAGGATTGTCTTACAGTCCGATAAGATAATACTTGTAAAGTGGTTGTAAATTTTTAAGCACTATATAAATTTTAACTATCATCATCACTATTATTGTTAGTATTGTTATATAAAGCTATACTTTTTATACTATTGTTATAATACTACGGTATATAGTACAATATTGTTATAATAAAGTACTGTGATTGACATTTTCAAGGAGCTTATTCTAACTTTCAAAATAATCTTTTTAATATCATTCACAGTTGTAGGAATAATGTAAAAATAACATTCAATAACAGTAGCAGGAAGAAAAACAATAAAGGCAAGTTGAAATCAAATCTGGTGAATAAGGTGAGTCATCGAGTTGGGTAACCTAGTCTGATTAATGATGGTAAAATGGGGTGAAAATCTGGAAAATATGTTAGAGATCATCTTATCCAACCTTCACATTTTACAGGAGAGAAAACTGAGGCCAAAATGAGGAATATTGGATCAAATAGATAATAAAAAATGAATCTCAGTTTACACTATCTAAGTGGTGCAATGGATCAAGTGCCACTCCTGGAATCTGGAAAATCTATGTTTAAATCCTAGCTGTGCAAACCTGGAAAATCATTTAATTTTGTTTAACCAGTTTTCTTATCAGTAAAATAAGATGAAGATGATAATGACAAACCTCTCCACGGTTTTTGCTAAAAAAAAAAAAAAAAAAAGCCAAATGGTATAATGCAGAATGGTACAACAGTGAAAATGGTTCAACATAGTTTGCAATCATACCCTTTTATACCACAACTCAGGCTTTCTACTATTCTACATTGCCCCTCATGAAAATAATGTCAACAATAAATACTAACTACTTCACAATGCTGTGCCATGTTAAACATAAAGTAACATGTAAAATAGTGATGTAGATGGTTCACTATTAAACATGAAAAGAAATAATTACTTTCCTATAGGTAAAACAATGGATCCATTTCTCCTGTGACATATCTTGAGAACTAGATGACTTCCAAAGATTTCAATTTTAGCTAAAGCCAGATATTAAGCCTGGAATTAAATTTAACTGAGTTTATGACAAAAAAGTTTGGACCTATGGAAAATACAATGCCTCTGGGTCCAGAGACCCTGGAATCAAATCTTGCTCTAGAACCTGTGACCTTGAGCAAATCATTTACTTTAATTAGATCTGTTTTTAATTGATAAATTAGGTTGCACCAAATAGCCTCTGAGCTGCCACATTAGTTCTAGTTCTACAATTCAATTGATGATTATGATGATGATAAAAATAATTTATGTACAAGGGCAAGAGATATTAGTAACATCATGGCATTATCAGTGCCAAAATCATGATGGAAAGGACAATCTTGTGGTATAGAGAATATCTGCTATAGCTTGACAGGCAGCAAAATAGCATCTTCCTAAATTCAAAATTCAAATCAGGCCCTAAAACTTATTTAGCTGTGTGGTCCTAAGCAGGTCACTTAACCCTATTTTCTCAGTTTATTCATTTGTAAAATGAGCTGAAGAAGAAAATGGCAAACCAATCCAGTATCTTTAACAAGAAAACCCCCAAATAGAATCATGAATAATAGGGCATTCCTGAAAGAGCAAAACCTACAGCTTGTGTTTGAAGCCCCAGTATTATTTTCTGAAATTCTCTTCTGAAAGACAGAGTAAGTCATATAATCTTAGAAAATGCCAATCATATGAAAGCATTTACTTAATCTTTGAGTTCATTTCCTTGCAAAGAGAGTGAAGACTATTTGGGACAGCACAGACAGATTCAATTTCAAGATGAAGACTTTCAGCAGTTAAAGTGAGTATATCATTTACTGTTGGAAGTCATTTTGTTTTTAGTGGCAATCATCTCCTATGAGTCAACATTATAGTATTTGAAAAACATACCATATAGCTTCAGAAAAGAAATAAAATTAAGCTAGTCCTGAAGGCTTTAGCTATCATTTTTAAATTTTACAGTATACATTTAATTTGATACTTTGATGGAGCTATGTTTTCATTCTTGTGAATATTTCCACCAATGGCATAAATGGAAATCCATTCATTTCCTCTCATCCTCTCAATTTTTTTCAAGGAGAAATTCTCTTTAGACAGAGAACTAGTGGAAAACTTTATATAAGAAGAAAAAAAATTAAGAGGTCCCCTTTAGTTTCTGCTTCATCAGTCACCATTATTTGTTATCAAGCAACAAAATTAGTTGCAATACCTGCTCAATCTTGTAGTGGTGAGAATCTTGTCAGGTAAACATTTATCTGTAATTATTTGAAATAATTCCTGACTCTGTAGATTGCATTCCAAGGGTAGCCTGAACAAAAGGGGCTACTTTAATTCAGTTCATTGAAGGATTTTTGAGTCACTGATACTAGATGTTTCCTGTAGCACAGGGTTTTTAAATTATGTGTGTATGATAGTCTCTTTTGGTAGTCAGGGGAAGCCTTTTCAGAGTATGAATATCAATGTCATCAAGTTGAACCTTTATGGTTGAGACCTTGCCCAAAACATTTCCTAAATTAGGGGAAATTCCCCATCCTCCCATTTCCTTTCCCACCCAAGATAAAGCAAAACATGAAAGGACCTCTTTCTCCTCTGCAACCCAAATTGATGCTTGCTTCTGGCAGAATCTCAAAGCAGACAAGTGCTTGGAGATGATGATGCTTGGAGGGATCAAGAAATAGCACATACCTGCAATAGGATAAAAAGGAAGATCCCTGGAAAGTCCGTACAGAGCAAGATTAACAACTTGGTGCACTTATCTCCATTGGATATGGTATAACTGGAAGAAAATTGGAGAGTTAATAGCTGCATTTTTCTTAGAGTACCTTGGCCACTGAACAGGCTTTTTTTTTTTTTTTGTAGTTGTTTCATTTTGTTTTCTTTTTGTGTTTTTCCTTATTAATGTTATTATTATTGTTGTTTGTTTTTAGGGATTTTGTTCTAAAAATTTCCAGGAGGATTGAGGCTAGAATGGGAAATAAATATGTATTTGTTTAAGGAAATATCTCTCTATATATTCATCTCACTAGGTGCTACTTATAAGCCCCAGAAAACTGTTGGACGGGAGATAGATATGGGTCATGCATTAAGGGAAGACCGATAATTAGAAGTCATTCTACAATATCACTAACTATGCTTGAAGCACAACTTCATTTTCAGTGTGCAAAATGACATCCCTATAATATTCATTGCTTTGCATATGTAAATGTCTACCTTTCAGTCTCCAAATAAGGAACAGGAAAATTAAAAAGCCATTTTTGCTCCAAGAATAAATGATAGGAGACAGGGAATTTTCAGGTTTTATATGGAAAGACAAGTTCAATAAAGTGTCTCTCTTGGTTTTAGCTGTAGTAGTTACTGTTATCTGAATACTGTAGGTGGATTATATGTAATATCTGATCAATTTGGTAGTGACATAAACTTGGCTAGATATACTCCCTTATCTGGAGAATGTACTTACAAGTCAAATATAAGCCCTTTAAGATATTTTTCTTTAATGTGGATCAGTTTGATGCCTAGAAAGAATAGGCAAAAACCCCTTCCCCCCAAAAAAAAACACACCTCTTTGGTTTAATAACAATTACTAAAATATGTATATAAAGAAATTTAGTTTCCAGGTGGAATTTGAGCAATTTGAGACAGAGAAAGAGATGATCTATAAATATAGGCTGGTAAAGTGGGGCAATTAGACATGTAATTGGGGATGGGTGGGATAAATATGTATAAAAATAAAGTGAGACAATTAGCATTTATTAAGTTCCTACTATGTTCCAGACATTGTGCTAAGAATCAGGTATCAAAAAAGTGAAAGATAGGCTCTGCTTCCTGGGGATCACAGTGTAATAAGGGAGACAATATGTAAGCAATTAGGTACAATTGAATTTATGCCTGAGATAAACAAAATAGGGAAGAGACTATAATTTAAGAAATCAAGAAAAGCTTCTTTCTAAAATAATAATGGCTTTTTATTTTTCAAAATACATACAAATATAGTTTTCAACATTCATCCTTGAAAAACTGTTTCAAATTTTTCTTCCTTCCTCTCCTCCCCTGAATGGACAACAAGCCATTCAATATAGGTTGAATGTGTGCAATTCTTCTAAACACATTTCCACATTTATCATCTTGTACAAGAAAAATCTGTTTAAAAAAGGAAAATATGATAAAGAAAAAACAAATAAACAAGAAACAACAAAAAGGTGAAAATACTATTTTGTGATCTCATTCAGTCCCTATACTCCTCTCTGGATGCAGATGGCTCTGTCCATCACAATTGCCTTGTGGCAATTGTGGAATTGCCTTGAATCATCTCATTGTTGAAAAGAGACAAGTCCATCATAGTTGATCTTCATATAATCATCTTGTTGCTGATTCTATTCACTTCACTCAGCATCAGTTCATGTAAGTCTCTCCAGGGTTTTCTGAAATCATCCTCCTGATCGTTTCTTACAGAACAACAATATTCCACAACATTCATATACTATAATATACTCAGCCATTCCCAAACTTACAAAAAGGGCTGCTATGTAATTCTATTCAGCTTATATCCCAAAGAGATCTTAAAGGAGTGAAAGAGACTCACATGTGTAAAAAATGTTTGCAGCACTCTTTTTTGTAGCGGTTAGAAAATGGAAAATGAATGGATGCCCATCAGTTGGAGAACGGCTGAATAAGTTATGGTATATAAATGCCATGGAATATTATTGTTCTGTAAGAAACGACCAGCAGGATGATTTCAGAGAGGCCTGGAGAGACTTACATCAACTGATGCTGAGTGAAATGAGCAGGACCAGGAGATCAATTATACATGGCAACAACAAGACTATATGATGATCAATTACGATGGATGTGGCTCTTTTCAACAATGAGATGATTCAAACCAGTTCCAGTTGTTCAGTGATGAAGAAAGCCATATACATCCAGAGCTCTAGAGGACTATGGGAACTGAGCATGGACCACAGTTTAGCATTTTCACTCTTTCTGTTGTTGTTTGCATGCATTTTGTTTTCTTTCTCAGTTTTTTTTCCTTCTTGATGCAATTTTTTTTTGTGCAGCAGGATAACTGTGTAAATATGTATGCATATACTGGATTTAACATATATTTTAACATATTTAACATGTATTAGACTACCTGGCATCTAGGAGTGGGGATTGGGGGGAAGGAACAGAAAATTTGGAAAAGAACCTTTTGCAAGGGTCAATGTTGAAAAATTACCCATGCATATGTTTTATAAATAAAAAGCTTTAATAAAATAAAAAAAATAATTAATTAAAATAAAATAAACAAAAAGGACTACTACAAAAATTTTTATACACATGGTTTCTTTTCCTTTTGTTATGATCTCTTTGGAGCCAGTGGAATTTATTGAATTGAGGGAGTAGGGTTACAGGGTCAGATTTAAGAAGATTAATTTGACAGGTAGTTCAAGTATGACTGATGTGCTATAGTTGGATAATGCCTTGTTTCTGTCAGCAGTGTGATGGTTTAAAAGTTTATTTTTTAGAAACTAAATAAATATGAATATTAAAAATAGTTTCAAAAACACAGCATGTGATGGAGGACCATCTTGAGAACTGATCCATGTTTAGAGTTATAAAACAATGTAATCTCTCAAGTCATTTGTATTGTAACTGTTTTAAGAATTAAGAAGTATAAAACACATGTGCACACAAATAAAAAATGTTTGGAGACTAAGAGATGATGAAATAAAGGCTATAATTTCATAGGGCTACTTTGATGAGCTGTCACTCCAAAGAATAAGTGGGTAATGGGTAGGAACAAACAGTTGTCCAAAGAAAATTTGCAAACTATTAACAACCATATGAAAGAATGTTCCAAATTACAAAAAGAATTGGAAAACAGAAGAGCTCTGAGGTTTACCTCACAAGCAGTAAATTGGCAAAGTTGACAAGACAGTGGAATACTCAATGGTAAAAAGGGCTACAGAAAGATTAGCCACAATGATGCCCTTTTTGGTGGAACTATGAATTAGTCCAAAGATTGTGTAGAGAAATTTGAAATTATGACAAGAAAGTGATGAAAATGTCCATAGCCTTTGACTAAAAGATTCAGAAGTAATACTACAAGAATGGCAATGACAAAAAAGTCTCACAAATATTAAATTATATGGAAGGCAAAAGAACTCAGTGTTAAATATTGATGTCATATAAACAAAATATGAACCTTTGTTCTAGGCAGAGTTGGAGGTTATTAAAAATGCTACAAATTCCCCAGCTACAATTCAATTCACTCTCTTCTTATTCCATTCAGGCAATTAACTTACTCCTATAAAATTCTCTCTCTCCCTTTCCCTCTCTCTCTCTCTCTCTCTCTCTCTCTCTCTCTCTCTCTCTCTCTCTCTCTCTCTCTCTCTTTTCTTTCCACTCCTCTCTTTCTTTTTTCCTCTCTCTTGCTTTTTTCTCAATCTCTATTCTCTGTCTTTGTCTCTTGTATATGTATATGTATATACATATATACACACACATGTATATATATATATGTACATACGTATATAAAATCAACCCCATCTACATGCATAAAAATCATTCAACTTTTGCTTTCACAGAATTAACATAAAAATAGACAACAATGACTAAATGGTGGTTTAAATTTTGCAAAGGATTTCACACATATTGTCTCATTCCAACAATTTGTGAAGATGACCTATTAATAATCCCACTTTATAGATGAACAAACAAACTGGGAGTAATTAACTGACTTATCCACATTCATACTTCCCTTCTTCCTTCTTCCTAAGTTCTTAATTATTGTCAAGAGTACAAAGAACCTCCTTGCAGTCTACTTGCTCTATCTCTTTCACCACCATCTCTTTATTTAATCAGCTACTATAGTCTATCATTTATATTTTTGTAACATCTTTAATATATCTTCTCCTTAGACAATAAACTCCAGTGGCTTTCTACAGCCTCCAGCACCAAATACAAAATCTTCTGAGAGAGAGAGAACACTTTACCCCTGTTTTTCTTAATTTTATTATTTTCCTCCTGAAATTATCTGCAGACTTTCCTGCATAAATCTTGCATGTATATAGTTGTTTACATGTTGCCTCCTCCATTAGACTAGGGGGACAACAGATCTCCTTTAGATCAAGAACTGTTTCCTCCCCTTTCTTTGTATCCTTAGTCCTTAGAACAATGCCTGGTAAGTTCTTAATAAATGCTAGTTATCTGACTGATTAACTAAATGATGTGGCCACTCTTGATCTTAGAGAAAAAATTAAAAAAATATATCTTTCCTTTCACTGGAGAACTTGAAGAGGAATGGGTGAGGAATGATTCATACACTCTCAAATGAGGTTTTTGCTCTGGGTGGTTAGTCATACTTAACTATTTTTAATAACAATGGAAAATTCATGAAGGCAGCAGGAAACATAATAGTATATCGAGAAATATTAAAATGCAGTATACAATTATGTGAGTGACCACTGTTTACTGAATCAGATTTCTCCTAGCAGAACAGTAGAGACTTATTGACCTACTTAAACTCAAAATAAATTTCAGATTCATTTTCATTCTAGTTAAAATAATTCTTTTTTTTTTCATATGGATGACCTATCTTGAGTAAGTAAGAGGTAGTTCAACTCGTTTGTCTTATTCGAAAAATCAGACCCTACATTATAAGTTGAGGAGTAGAAAATTGTGAATTCCTAGGAGTAAGATAAGCTAAAATAAAGTCTCACTAGTTTTATTAGTTTATTAATTAATTACCTTCTTTATTACCTATTTTTTATCACTGAGATTCAAGTGCAACATTTTCTTATAGAATGGGAAGAATTCTTAAAGGGGAATATAAAAAAAATAGCAAATAGATTATTGATTAAATGCAGACCTTTGAAGATCAAATTAGTTCTCTTTGCAGACAAAGAAAATCAGAAGATTCTGTCAATAACCCAGATGTGAAAGTCTTTGTATACCATAGAAGCTAGTACAAAGTCCATCAATGATAAAAGAGGATGCCAAAAGTCAATATTTATCTTCAATTTGTAACTGATAAAATAAAGTTTCTCAATACTATTCTTTTACATCATTCATTCATTCTTAACTAAAGGAAGCTCCAAATGCCTTTTGGCCTAAAGTTACCATATCTCCTTGAGTCTTCCATCTTCTTGACTTCAAAAAGATTACATACAACCATTGATGAAGAATGAAATAAGTTTTGAGACTTGGATATTGTGGAATATGATTATAATGTAATGGGATATGATTTCCCTTCTTCTTGACCTCTTTGAAGTCTTTGAATCTATCAGTCATGGATTTCTCCTTGATAATCCCTTTTCAAAAGGTTTTTGAATTACTACTTTCTCATGGTTCTTCTCCAATTTATTTAATCAATTCTGGATCAAACTTCATCATGGTCATGCCCATCTTCTGAGAGAGAGATTATATAGAGTACACATTATAAGGATAGATCTTTGGAAATGTTGAGAATTAATGATATAAAAATATTTCAATAAAAATTAAGGAATAGATTCTATAGAACTCTTTTCTTTATATCCTAATTATAGATTGAAAATTGTTCCCCCCGTGACTGCATAGTGTCCATTGAGCTCAAGCTGTTACATGACTCAATTTCTGCCAAATCCTTGTATTCCAAGCTGAAAAAAAACTTCTCAAAAAGTCATTATATGATGGAATCAAAGATAAGGAGGAAAATATATTCAATACAACAATATACTAATAGATAATATTAGTCAATACTTTTATATTTACAATTCTTGTTTATACAAGAAACATTTCCTAGACACTTAGAATGGTGAATTAGTGAAGATAAAGATGCAAGGATTACAAAAAAACATAGATCTCAAGACCTAATGGAACATACATTCTAGATGAGGGCAAATTGTAAACATAGAAAACCATTAACACAATTTGTACAATAAGCAATAAGAGATGTACAAAGCATAAGAGTTCCAGAGGGAAGGTCATTATCAAATCTCTAATATATTTGTTGTTTTCATGCATGCATTAACACAATCCCCTTTTCTGTTTATTTAATAGCTATGCTAAATTCAGTGTTGAAAAGTGAATTAATTTATGTTCTTCCTCACTAAAACTGCCCTTCCTCCAAACTTCCTTCTTTGTTTCTGTTTTTTTTTTTTTCTGTTTGTTTTGTTTTGTTTTTTGAGAGGTAACTGAGTCAAGTGACTTGTCTAGAGGCACATAATGTTTAGTGTCTAAGAGCAGATTTGAACTCAGGTTCTCCTGCCTTCAGGACCAGTATTATCTAGCTGTGCCTAAATTTCCTTCTTTTTGTTAAGTGTACCAGCTATATTGTTTGGAACTCTGAATTATAATCTTAGAGTTATTCTATAAGAGATTAGTTTCCCCCTTTACTATTTCTAATCAATTAAAAACCCTTGATGTTACCTCTATAATATCGTTCATAACCATTTCCTCTCTATTTATATAGCTAACACCATAGTTCAGGATTTTAAGATCTCTTTCTTAAACTACAATTATCCCTTTCATATTACAAAGTTAGGGTGTAGTGCCCAATGCCCCCATAATCTGGAAAATTTGTATAAAATTTTTTGGCTTTCCCTTTGTACCATGAGAATTATCATTTTATTAAAACTAAAGTATGTTGATATTACATAATACTATACATATTTACTGTGTATTTCTGTGTTTCTAAATTCTTTTCTGTATTCATATGTTGTCTGTGCATTCCACAAAACCCCTTCAAAAATACTAATTTAATTTCTTATGCTGATCTGCAATATATCAAAATCACAATGGGGAAAGTTATGATGTGAAAGGGATAACTTTATTGAGAATACTTCGAAAGTGATCTTCCTGTTTCCTACCCCTCTTTTCTAATTCTTCTTCCATTCAAATGTCAACATAAGTCTCCTAAAATAAAAATCTAACCATACCATAAACGATTTAAAATTGTAAGTGAATGGACCAAAGGAAGAATAAAGGGTCATTTCCTAATAGAATATGGAAAGGAAAGGACGAAGGCAGGAAAGAATGGAACAGAGGGATTGAGGAAGGGAAGAATAGAAGAAGAAAGAAGAAAAAAGAAGGAATGAATGGAAAGAAAGAGGAGGGAGAAATAAAGTAAGTGAAGTAAGGAGGGAAGAAGAGATGGGAGAAGAATGGAGAAAGGGAGGGAGGAAGAAAGGAAAGGAGAGTGAACAGGAAGAAAGAAAAGAAAAAAGAAAAGAGGGATAGAAGAGGGAGGAGAAATAAGGGAGGAAAGGAAGAAGTAAGGGAGAAAGAGAGAAGTACAAAAGGAAAGGAGGGAGGAAGAGAATAAAGCAAAGAAGAAAGGAAGGGAGGGAGGGAGGAAGGAAGAAAGAAAAGAAGGAAAGAAAGAAGAAAGGAAGAAAGAAAAGAAGGATGAAGGAGGCAAATAAAGGAAGGAAGGGAGGAATAGAGAGAGGAAGAAAAGAGGGGTGGATGAAAAAAGGGATGACGGGAAAGAAAAAAGAATCAAATAAAAAATCAGAAGTATTCTAGCATGTGCTCCTTCTTCATCTCTTCCATTCTGTGTCTCTATTGTCCTTCAAGAGTAAGTACTATCTCATTCATTATGTCTTCCTTGATATTCTAAAGTACTGTATTTAGAACAAAAGGATCTAAGTTCCCCTCCTTTTATTCCAGTTACTACTTGAATGGTCTTTTTTGAATCATTTAAAATCTTTGGGTTCCACTTTCTTAAACTGGAAAATGAGGAGGTGGGGCTAGATGATTAAGTTTTATAGATATTGAGCTAGAAGCTGGTATGTGTTGGTAAATACTGAACAACTGGCTTTCTGAGGGGAAAAGTACACATGACATATTTCCAAGTTAATTCTCTATTAACACTCTCTCCATCACTTTAAAGTTAGAAGTCAACAATACAGTAAATCAAACCCTAATTTGTTGCACTTGATTTCTGAGAAGCTCACACTCAAAATTTAGCGTTTAGCTTTCATGAGCCAGCTTGAGCTGATTTCAGTACACCTTTAGATATGAGGGACCTTGGAAGCCATCTAGCCCATCCAAGATCCTTCTTTTATAGATGAAGAAACTGGGGCTCAAAGACACAAAAAAAATATCAGGAAATATCCATCAGGGTTGAGATTGAACCTATGTGTGCAGATTCCAAAATCAGTGCTCTATCAATAATATGATGTCATCAGTTAAAAAACATTTATTCAATATTTATTATATGCTTGGCATTGTGAAGCATTAGTAATAGAGGGAAACACATGGTTCCTACGTACAAGTAGTTCACACTATGATGACCATGTAGATAACTAGATAATGATCATGATAACTAGGTAATGACCATATAGATAACATACAAGAATATGTGTGTGAGCACGTGTATAAATGGGAGTAGGAGACTCTAGAAAAAATCTATTGCAGAAAAATTGTATTTGAACTGAACCCTAAAAGAAATTGCAAAAGTCAATAGATTCCTATGATTTCTAAATCTGTGATTTCATGATCATCAACTTCCCCTATATTCTATTCATTTATTTCAACTTTTTAAGATCATTCCATTACTGTTGCTTCTGTTTGGCAACAGGATGTGGAGTATAACTATCTCTGAAGCTATATAATGGTTGTAAGCAATCAGTGGGAAACTATAATGGAACAGTAACAAGATATCATAAGGGAAACATGTTAAGAAGAGAAGATGAGCTTTGTAATGTTGTAACAATGAATATTTTGTATATATATATATGGCAAACAAATATTAGCATCTTCATAATGTCAAGAATAAGAATCAAGCAGATTTCCAGTATATGGGTTTTTTGCAAACTTTTGGGAACTCATAGGCAAGAGTTATATATAGATATATACATATCTGTATCTATCTCTATATCTATATTTATATCGCTATCTATCTATAACTCTATCTCTATCTCTATCTATCTATAGATAGATAGATATCTATCTATATCTATCTATCTATATCTATCTATATAGATATATATCTATAGATAGATAGAGATATAAATATAGATATAGAGATAGACATAGATAGATATAGATATAGATATATGAAGGGAAAGCATAGGACTATAGATTTAGATTTGAAAGGGATCTCTAGGATCATCAAATCCAACCTCCTCATTTTTCAATTGAGGAACTAAAGCCTAGAGACTTTCAGTGATTTGTTCAGGGTCACATAGCTAGTGGACATTTGTGGTTGAATTTGAACCTGGGACTTACTAACTCCAAGCCCAATATCACTACCTGCTTTCCACCACAACTTGTTACAGCATGAAATTGTTAAAATTCACCTATTTGAAGAGAATAAGAAAATTAATGACCATTCTATTTGATTGACTATTTCAATATATTAAAATATTTTGGTTACTCCCAATACAATATCAGTGGTCCTCTTCAAAATCAAAGGA
The DNA here is from genome assembly GCF_048593235.1 of Sminthopsis crassicaudata. Lineage (NCBI taxonomy): Eukaryota > Metazoa > Chordata > Mammalia > Dasyuromorphia > Dasyuridae > Sminthopsis > Sminthopsis crassicaudata. The sequence goes on along the minus strand of NC_133621.1, from coordinate 276,669,358 downwards.
CAAAGAACAATTCAAATTTTTACATATACTTAAATACTCAAATCATGTTCACATTGGATCCTCCTTGATAGAATGAAAGTTCCCTGAGGGAACTTGGCGATTTATTTTTGTTTTTTTTTTCATCTTCTGTACACATTGTCTTGCACATAATGAATATTTGTCAAATTCAATTGACTTGAACTGGATCACATTAAATTGACCTGTGCTTTCTGTCTCTTAAAGAGACTCTAGAGTGCTTTTAATTTGAGCTATTTTGTTTTTGTTGAAGATACACAATTATTCTGCCATTGACGTGGTGGAAATCCAAACTAAGCAGTGAGAATGAGTCAGGAAGCTGATAAAAAAAAAAGAATGATGTCGGACAGGGAAAATTCTGGCTGCAACTGAAATATCCACGTTTTGACTTGCATACCTTCTGCAAAAAGTAGAGACTGTCTGCAATCTGTGTTCAGTTCAATGCATATCTCTTCTCCGTTCCATAGGGAGACCAGCTGGGCTGTCCTTGGATAAGGGGCCCACCTGCACTTCATTAAAGATCAGGACTTGCTACTTCCACACCAGAGGCTCAACCACGATGACATAACTCCATTCAGAGGACGGCCTGACTGGGCTGGTGTTCCCCACCACACACACACACACACACACACACACACACACACACACACACAGCTCTTGTATCACCAAGAATCTGGCAGTCAGTTCTGTACTGACACAGTTCACGGCGTGTATTGGGTGATCCTGATCCTTATTGCATCTGGTCTGGGAATTGAAGACAGCAGCTTCAAGGCAGTAAGGTAAGCCCTGTTGAGAGTTTTAACTATGAGAGAAGAGAGAGAGAGAGAGAGAGAGAGAGAGAGAGAGAGAGAGAGAGAGAGAGAGAGAGAGAGAGAGAGAGAGAGAGAGAAACCTGGATAGTTGGTTAGAGTTTTGTCCCAAGAACAGAAAAAAAAAATGTCCCAGCAACTTTGCCAGTAAGAGTGAGAACAGCAAATCAAGATTTTGTCTAGTTGCTTTCATATTTTGTGGAAAATACCTTCCATGTTTTATGAGTGAGAGAAGAACTGTACACAGCATTTTCTGTTTTATTGGGGAAGGGTACTTTTAAGAAGACTTTATGGTTGGAAAGAGAGAATGGTGACATTAAACAGGATCCAGAGCACATTACTGGAATTTAGATTTCTTTACCTCCACATTATTTTCACTGGAATGACTTTTAATTAAGGCAGCTTATAGTTAAAACAAAGTTCCAAATAATTTTAAATGAATTCATTACCATTACAAATTTATACTAAAAAAAATTGGTGCAGGATACAGAGATAGAGCTTTTCCATAAACTCTCCATTGGATAAATTACCTTAGATTCATAAATTAACAGATGGAAAGTTGGAAGAGACATGAGAGGCCATGCAGTCTAAATCTCCTATTTTGCAGATGAGGAAACTGAGTCATAAAAAAATCACATTGTGAGATCACAATCTGAGATGGGATTTCCTTGGATCCACATCTGGCGACCCATTCACTATTCTACTCTGCTTTCATTGATTTTCATAATGCTTTGAGGATGTGATCCCTGGGTTATTTCTGAAAAGAATATTGTAGAAACCAGAAAAGAATGTAATACTAGCTAATACTAATGATTCTATGGATTTATATAGAGCTTTAACTTTTGCAAAGGATTTTACAGGATTATTTCATATAGCCCTCTTTTCTTCCCTCCCCCATAATAGTGCTTCTTTTGTAGTCAACAAACATCTTGGTAAAAATTAAGAAAAACAAAGGATTGCCAATATCTGTCTTCACAGAAGATTCATTAAAGGTGCAAAGTCATGTTTGATTTCTATTTCTTCCTTCAGTCTCCACCAAAAAATATGAAAGTACTTTTCTTTCCTCTCTTGAACTATTATAAAAAGAATTTCTGCAATGAAGTAAATAGTTATAGGCTATAAATATCTTACTGATCAAAAATAAACATGTCTATGTGAAATGAATTTTTTTTTTTGGTGGGGAAGGGAACATGGAGATATCACCATTGGTTACTTTCTTTGCAATGCTACGTAACTACTGTTTTAGCCAAGTTTAGTCAGCAAGCACAATTTGCTATTTAGCATCTACATTCAGAATATTTCTAATAAGTTGTTGAGCTATTGTATTTGACTGATAAAGGTATTTCAGTGCTATAAGTGAAAACAGTACAGACTCATGTATTCTGCACATCTTAAGTTAATTTAACATGCCTCAAAGAAGGATAGTGTTGAATATCATGGGATTCATCTTGTTTTAAAACTGGTTCTGCCAAATGCAGGCTTTGTTCTCCCATGACTCCCCATCTTGCAAAGACCCAATTCCAACACATTCCCTAAGGCCTCCATTCATCTTTCATTCTGCATACACTTCTGACCTTCCTGACTTCATTAGGTATGTGAGAGTAGCCACACTGTAATAGAAAGCAGGATCAAGAACTTAGAAACTCGGTGTGACTCTAAATTTCTTCACTTAACTTTCAAAATTTCCTCACAATTCTGTGATTCTGTACTCTTACTTATCTCTATCACAGTCGGGTGAAATATATTGATTACACACTTTTTTCTCAAGCTTTTTCAGTCTCCAATCCCTCCCCCTGCCATCTACTGTACCCTCATTATCTCTAAGATTTTATTACATCTTAAAATTTAAAATCATGAGACCTGAAGTGGTCTCAGAACCATCTTATCTGATCTCTCATTTTATACATAAGAAAATTTAGGTGACTGCCCCAAGGCCACACATTTTGTAAAGATTATAGGACAATATAGCTAGACATAAAAAGAACTTCAGAGGCCATCTAATTCAACCTTCTTTTTTACAACTGAGGAAATTGATACACTAAGATATTAAATGTTTTGTCTTGGATTATATAGTAAATGCTTAAAGTAGTATCTGAACCCAGATCTTTATGACTCTAATTCCAAGACTCTGCATTTCTTTTGCTCCTATGATAAAATCCAATTTTTATTGAAATCCCTCTCCCTCCCACTTCTATTCAGAATAACCATGACAAATTGAAGTAATGATTCCTGCCCGTTAAGATTATGGCAGAATGCCAGTTGAGAAGTTGCAGATTCCTGAGAAAGACAAGTTTGAATCACAAAAAGAGATTAGGAATATTCTCAGTTTATCTCTGTGTGTTAAAAGCATGATTTTGTACACTGTTCAATTCCAACAAATTGATGTGTCTTACAAAAGGTTATTTGCTGAAGAATTCCATTAGGATGCACCCAAAAATAACTAAAATCATCCAAAAACACAGCCTCATCTTGCAGGATTCTGCAAAATATTCTTGTCTCTAGCCCCTGATTCTGCAATAATGCTAAACAACCTTTCTCAAAGAAGCAAAATCCCATTACTGATGGGCTTACACTGGTCCCATGACCCTGGTTGTGTTCCAAGATCTCAATTCTTCCCCAACTGCAGTAGTTCTTCCTGATGCAATACTAAAATAGGAGATCAGGAAGATTTTTTAAATGGTTGCCTTTGCCCTTCATTCTTTTCAAAGCAATGGCCAGCCATAGTAGCCTGGACTTCAAAGGGTCACTGCAGCTTTGCAGAGGAAGGTCTTAGTGTACCTGACTGGAAAAACTGTTCCATGCACAGCCCAGAAGGGGGCACAAAAGCATCCAATATAACTCATTTATTTTCTTCAGAAATAATACAATAAAAGTTGGTCATTGAAATAATTTTCTTTCTTTAAGTTATCATAATGATATACCTAGGATTCTTTGTAATAAATAAAAGGGGTTTGAGGATTCTCATAAACATTCCACACTAAATTTGAAAGAGAAATAATCATATTTTGTGATTTGGGGCAAAAAAGAGGGAATATAACACAATGAGAGAACCAAGATCTGGATTCAAATCCCATTTTTTCTATTTACTACCTATATGAATATTGTACAAGTCACTTAAAATCTCTGGATTTCATTTCTTTGTATATTAAAAATAAGGGGGGGTGCACTAAAATCCCTTTACATGGTTATATTTCCTTGGGTCTCCTTTGGTAATAGCAATGCAAATAATAACTAACATTTATTTACATAGCATATTAAAGTGCTTTCTATATTTTTTCTCATCAACTCTGCATAACAACCTGGAAAGATAGTGACAAACATTGTACACATTTTGACAGATGAAGAAACTAAGGTTTCAAGAAGTTAAATGAGTTAATGACTAAGGCACTTAGTGATTTGAACTCAGATCTTCTTAACTTCAGATCTCGTTTTCAATCCAATATATTACCCACATGCTTCCAAGTTTCCTTATTTGCAAAACAAGAAAGTTAGGTAAGATGATAATATATTGCCATTTATATAGCACTACAATATACAACAGCATTATGTATATTTATACAGTATTAATATATATATATAATTTAACCTTATAATAGATTAACATTTAGATAGCATTATATTATACTTATGTAACAATATACATATTTATATAGCATTATTATTTATTATATATTAATATTATTTTAAGTTTTACAGAGCACTTTACAAATATTATTTCATTTTTTCTTTACAATAACTCTGTGAGGCAAGTATAATTATGATTCCAGTTTACTTTTAAGGAAAATGGAGCAGATAAAGACTTAGTAGCTTGCCTACAGCAATCCAGTTAGTAAGTATCTGAGACCAGATTTGAACTTAAGTATTCCTTAGGATGGATCCATTGCTCAAAATATTGGTATGCCCCCTAGCTGCTTTTAAAGATATTCTTTAAGATACTTTTATTTCTATATTCAAGAACCAGTTTTCCTAAGTCATTCATCCTCCCTAAATCTCGCTTTTGTTCATCTACAAAATAAAGAGGGATGGATGAGATATCCTCTATAGTCCCTTGCAGTTCTACAGCTATTATCCCAAGTCATTTTCCTCCCTGAATCTCCTTTTTTCATCTATAAAATAAAAATGAACGCATGAGATAGTCTCTAAAGTCCCTTGCAGTTTTACAGCTATTATCCCAAGTCATTTTTCCTCCCTAAATGTGGCTTTTATTCATCTGCAAAACAAAGGGGGATGGATGAGATAGCCTCTATAGTCCCTTGCAGTTCTACAGCTATTATCCTAAGTCTTTCCTCCCTGAATCTCATTTTTTTTCATCTACAAAATAAAGGGGGATGGATGAGATAGCCTCTAAAGTCCCTTGCAGTTTTACAGCTATTATCCTAAGTCATATATTGTCCCTAAATCTTGCTTTTATTCATCTACAAAATAAAGGGGGTTGGATTTGAAATTCTATATCTATTATCCTGTCATTCTTCCTCTCTGGACCTCAGTTTCTTAATCTGTTAAAAAAAAGAGAGAGAGAGGTGACTAAGATGGTATCTGGGATCCTTTTCTACCTCTAGATCTCTGATCCTATGATATGATACATAATGGTATTTATTTTTTCCCTTACTTAGGGTCCAGAATACTTCAGGAAGATGTATCTAAATGCATTCCTTCTCATCTTGGCATTGATCAGTGGAATCAACTGTCATGATTACTATGACTTTGACTATCCTTTTGCCATGTACCAGCTGTCTTCACCAAACTGTGCCCCAGAGTGTAACTGTCCAATAAATTACCCAACGGCTATGTATTGTGATGAGCTGAAACTAAAAACCATGCCCATCATACCTCCTGGGATCAAGTATCTTTATCTCCGGAATAATATGATTGAGTCCATTGAAGAAAAAGCATTTGAGAACGTGACTGATCTACAGTGGCTCATCCTTGATAACAACCGCTTGGAAAACTCCAAGATCAAGGGGAAAATCTTCTCAAAGTTGAAACAGCTCAAGAAACTACACATCAATCACAACAACTTGACTGAAGTGGTGGGCCCCCTTCCCAAATCTCTCGATGACCTGCAACTAGCCTATAATAAAATCACTAAGATCACACCTGGGTACTTTGAGGGGCTCATCAACCTGACCTTTGTCAACCTACAGCACAACCAATTGAAAGAGGACGCAGTCTCAGCAGCTTTTAAAGGCTTGAAGAAACTTGAATATCTTGATTTGAGCTTCAATCAGCTGTCCAAGCTGCCCACTGGACTTCCTATTTCTCTGCTGACACTCTACTTGGACAACAATAAAATCAGCAATATACCTGATGAGTATTTCAAGCGTCTCAGTGCCCTGCAGTATCTACGGCTGTCTCATAATGAGTTGGCTGATGGTGGAATCCCGGGCAATTCTTTTAATGTCTCTACTCTCATTGAGCTGGATCTCTCCTATAACAAACTGAAGAAAATCCCAGCTGTCAATGAAAACCTTGAAAATTATTATCTCGAGGTCAATGAGATTGATAGTAAGTTCAAATCCATGTCCTTATTTCATGGATATATTCACTATGACCATAAACATAAATGCCACATTTTTAATAACACATATATTTGGGTCCCCTTCTGAAGGTTGAGATGGAAATTTTTCCAGCCTTGCTTCCCACTTCCTCTAAGCTTTTTGGTTAGAACTCTAACAAGATCCATATATTATCAACAATGATAACAAATGTCCTAAGAAACCTTGTTCAATGATTAGCCTATATAAATAATTGAGAAAGAAGACTAGAATTATCCTCCCTGCTTAGGGAGTCATCTCATTCTTACACAGAGCACAGTTTACCCAAAACCACAAGTATCTGGTTCAATGATGCTGATTTAAAAAATAAAAATTAGGAAATTATTATAATTTAAATTTTCATGCCCACTATGTCCTTGCCATCTAAAGCAAAGGTTTTTACTCTGGAGTTCAATAGATATATAAATCTGAATAGTAAAAAATAATATATTTTCATTGACTCCTAACTAAAATTTATCAGTATTTTCCATTTTCAACAACAACAACAACAAAACATTCTGGGAAGTCCATAGTCTTTATCACTCTTCTAAAGGGGCCATGACACAGAAAAAAGTAGCGTCTGCTCCAAAGGAATTGGGGACTGCCCTCCAGCTAGATTTGGTTTGCAAATAATATGAAACTACTGAGTGCAGCCATGATTATCATTTGAAATTGAATAATTGAGATAGGAAAAAAGTTGTTTGTAAAGATTACAGCTCACAGCTCTAATTTGGAGAAATGATATATTCTATGGTGTTGTTCTTGATGTTCTGTTATTTATGAATCTTAACGACCCCATTTGAGGTTTTCTTGGCAGAGATAATGGAGTGGTTTGATATTCTTTTTCCATTTCATTTTATAGATGAGCAAACTGAGACAAACAAGGTGAAATGACTTGTTGAGGGTCACACGGATATATTTCTCAGACCAAATTTGAACTCAGCGTTCCTAACTCCAGACCCAGCACTTTATGCACAGAATCACTTAACTGCCTTCGAAAAAAATAACTAACTTACATGCAACTTAAATCTAATGAAAATTTATTTCCTTATAATTTAATAAATTTAATAGTTTAATTTTTATGATCAGGCTGGGGCACTGATAGAGTTACTGGGCCATGGTGAAAACTAGTATGTGTCAGAGACAGAATTTGAACTCAACTTCCTTACCATCTTCACTGACTTCAACAGTGATGTCAAACTCTGATAAAAATAGTATCCATTAAACTACCTACCTATCAGGATCCCTGCATGCTATGTATTAATTTAAAAAATCACAGGTTAATATCTATATTCTATTGTATTTTCATTTATTTTAAGTATAACAATAGCACCCTTTCTCCCAGAGTCACTTCCAGGATAAAATTAGATATTTGCAAAATTCTTTGCAAACCTTAAAGGCCTAAATAAATTCTATCTATCTTTCTTTCTGTCTGTCTATCTGTCTTTCCATCTATCATATAATATATCATCTCTATCTATCTATCTATCTTTGCTGTTGTTAATGTTATTAGCTTTGAGAAGCTTAAAAGTGATATGGTAGACTAATCTGGTTATAACCATGAATTGTACTGAGATCTAGTTATTCATACTCACATTTTCAATACTCTAGTATAATGAACCCCAAAGTTAGTCCCTATTTCTAGTTCTTCCCTGAGTGATTTATATTAACTTGAGAAAGAAAATTAATCTCTCTTTGCCTCAATTTCTTAATATGTAAAATGAGAAATTAGCACTGGAGAACCTTAAGGGTCTATCAAAATAAAAGCATCCTATGATTTATAGGGAACTATTTCGTCGGTGTAAGAAAAAGAATATACTATTGATATGGTTGGGAAACCATAATTTTATCTCTGGAAGAGGTCTTAGTACATATTTTACAATATTTTTTTTTATTTTTCAGATGAGGGGAATGGGTTCTAAAAACGTTGAATTACCTGCCTAGAGTTATATAGTTTGTTAAGTATTTGAGATAGAATTCAAACTCAGATTTTCCTACTTCTAAGTCTAGTACTTAATATTTTATATCATATTCCCTCTAAGATGTGATATTGCTTTTAAAATGTAATATTTTAGCTTTTATATTAGAAAGTGCATCAGATTTAGTTAAGAGACCTGGGTTGTTTCTGAGCTTAGATTTTGCTAGCTATATGACCATGGACAAATCATTTTTCTCCAATGAACTTTAATTCCCCTATTTTTTTTTCTCATGTCATCTGGTGAAAACACCTGGTAAAGAATAACAATTATTTTCTAACTCAAAACCTGAGAGTTAGCCCTAGCTAGGGCAATTAGGTTTTGCGACTTCTTTAAAAAGTGAGACTGAATCAAGATCAGTAGATCACAATGATTCCAAAGTCAATCCTATATATACTATGCCATGATGCCTTAATTTTCTATAAAGCTTTATAGGAACTTATGAATGGAATGGAAAAAATCATTTAATCTATTTTTCTGTGAAAGGGGAAAAACTGGCTATTTACTTATATGTGAATTGGGAAAATAATATATGAATAGGCCATCTATTTTACTTATCTGCAAAATGGCCTCAGTCACTTAAAATTGTGTGATTCTGGACAAGTTGCTTAACCCTGTTTGCCTCAGTTTTCTCATCTGTAAAAAAATGAGCTAGAGAAGGAAATGGCAAGCCACTTCGGTATCTCGGCCAAGAAAACCCTCAAATTAGGTCATTAAGAATGGGACATACCTGAACAACAACAATAAATAAGAGGAGTAATAATAATACTGATAGTGGTGGTGGTAGTAGTGGAAAGAAAGTAATAATATCAAGCTGAGCAAATAATCCACTTAGAAATATTTGGCCATTTCAACAAATTAAATAAATATACCTGGGAAAATGTATATATTTTTTTAAGTTTCTATAATTCAAAACTTTCCATTGTCATTTTGCTCTTCCTTATATCCCAACTTCAATTAGTTAAAGTTAGCAACATTTCATTGTGCTATGGAATTTTATTTGGAAACAACCAGCAGCATTGGGTTGTTATTACTTGATGTATTATTATTTTGGCCATTAGACGGGGCTAATTCTGCATTACCTCTGGATCACTGTCAAGTCAAGAAAGTGCTGACTATCACAGTTGGCAACCATAATGTCCTCCACAAGTATACCACAACCTACATAAGATTAGACCAGATTGCTGCTATAGTGCTGAGTTCTGTATCATAGTGCCTCTCATAGCTTGAGGATAGCATGGAAGCCAACTTCAAGGAGTATAGAATGACCACATTTGAATGCGTTGGTGGAAAGTGCCCTGATCTAGGACTCAGAATACATAGGTCCAAGTTCTGGTTTTGTTAATTAGCAATAATTAGTGAATTGACACTTTAATGCTCATAAATATTTCTCCTGAAACAACTGTACAAGGTAGATGGTATACATTATTTTTGTTTGTTTTGTTTAATTCCTTGTTCCCTCATTTGCCCCTCTAAACCTTGCTTTCATCTATCAGGGATAATAATTTATGTGTTCCCTGCTACAGACTTATTGAAAGCATCATATAAGATGGTGCATATGAAGAATGTGTTTTACAAATTGAAAAACAGGGAACAAAGAAAAAATACTAGAAAGAACCTTGAAGACTATGCAAACTCCCTCATTTTATAAAATGAGGAGGAAATTAATGTCTTGGAAAGTTAAGTGACTCATCCAAAGTCGCACAGACAGAATGTTGAAAGTGTAAGGTCAGATTGGAACCGAGGTCGTTCTGTCTTGTGCTTTTCCCTATGTCAAGAGACTCTCCACCCCTACACACACACACACACACACACACACACACACACACACACACACACACACACACACACACACACACTTTTTCATAACATTATCCCCAAGAAACCCCAACTACAAATCATTTTTTTCAAATTTATGATTGCATCATATCATTAAATACAGTTTATTCAAATACAGATGTCATCTAATATTTCAGTTTGAGTCATTGTGGTCTCAAAAACCACATTGTATGAGCAATGGTAAAGGGAACTTAGTGAAAGTATTTTTTGACTAAAGAAGGGAAGATCTGTACTATTTTTTCCAACAGATAAATCATCACCAAAATATTTCACTACAAAGGAAAGACTTCCCTTTTCCAATCTTCTTTTGATCCATGCATTCCTCTCTGGTCTAAAGCTTTTCAGTCACCAATGAACTGTATTCATTGGGTGAAACTATTTGGTATACTATAAAATGGAAGAAAATAATAGTTACTAAGTAGACCAAGTACTAGGAAATAAAATTTGAAAATAATAATAAAAAAATTGGGAGGAGGTACCAAAAGCATTTTCCCTATCATTGATGTTCTGTTCTGCTTAGACTCTAGGTCTCACCTGGCTTCTGATCTTGACCTTCCACTCCCTAGAGTAATGCCTCACATCCAATAAATCAATAAATATATGGACATTGAGTAGTTTTCTTCCTCCTTCTCTCTCTCTCTCTCTCTCTTTTCTTTTCTTCCTTCCTTTCTTCCTTTCTTCCTTTCTTTCTTCCTTCCTTCTTACCTTCCTTTTCTTTTTTCTTTCTTCTGTTTGATCACATTTGTAACACATTTAGCACAGTGCCCAACACATAGTAAGGATTTATTAAATGCCTGTGGTAAAGAGACTCAATCTAAGGGGAAAAAAAGTTAAAGATCCTTTAGCTTATAGAATCATAGACATTTGCCAGAATGGAGTTCATGGTTACTATCAGACATGGGTTCTAAACCAAGTCATTCTGATTCTGGAGCCAAATATCTATCAATCAATAAACATTTAATTGCCTATTATGTGGCAAACTACAATGAAAGTTATGCAAGAAATCTGTAAAATGTATAATTTCCCTATTTTAATTTTTCAGCTCCATCCTGGTAGTTCTTCTGTTTTAGTTTTTAAAAATTCATCCATGCCTGTGACAGAGGAAAGAAAGTAGTTTTATGTCTGCTCCATGAATTTTGTTTTCTTTATTTTACTTGATTTTGTTTTTTTCCCTTTTTGATATAGATTTTTTTCTTTAATATGGTTCTCAAAAGTATGGTATAGAGGAAGGGACACTAAACTGCAGATCAAAAATATGAATTCAAGTCTCAGTTTCCTATTGTGAAATGAGAATGGTATACTTAGTGGCTTCTTCCAATTGCAGAGCTGCAGTTTATCCCTTAATGCCTTAGTTTGGGGAAATTAATATTTTTTCTTGTTGAAGATTAGTAACATAATTACTATATTATAATCATAGGTTGTTCTATTGGATGTTTTCAAAGTCTGTACAAAGCAGGTTTCTAAGTTTCCCTATTGTTTTTGTCTTCCAGAATTTGAAGTGAAGAGTTTTTGCAGGATTTTGGGACCTATGTCCTATTCCAAGGTAAAACATCTACGGCTGGATGGCAACCTCATCAATCGAGCTAAACTGCCATCAGAAATGTATGATTGTCTTCGGGTAGCCAACGACATCACGCTGGAATGAGATCTTGGCCAATCCCAGAATTCCTTATAAAGTGTTCATACTAGAGATGTCTAAGAATAACACTTTTCAGTTAGGATTTCCAAGCAGTCTCCATTTCTTTACTAGCAAATTTATTGATGTTTACTACTAAAATGTTATGATCTGTGGGAAAATGTTTTGTAAACATTATAACTGACTTTTTTAAAAAGAAATATGATGAAAGGCAGGCCTGCTTCATCACAAACACACACATACATATAGCACTGAGTGCTTTTTGTGAATTTTGTTAACTTTGCAAGTCTCCCAAATATCATGTAATGTCACCCTTTTCAAGTGACAAGGAAACCAGGTGCATTTGGGATATCCAAATATTAACTCAAAAGGCCCAAAGCTTTAACTGTTGAGTCAAAGTAAATCCCTTTCACTAACCTTAATTCATTGTTCTTCTGCATATTAAAGCACCAAAAATGATATTTGTTAAATCGAATTAAAGTTTCTACCAGCAAATGCTCATTTTGAAACCTATTTAACTAAAATCTTGAGACCAACATGAATGGATGGAAGTATTTTCATTTAAAAAATTTTTTACATGTGCACTTACGTAGTGAGATTTTTCTCAGTTAGAATGATTATTTCACTGTAAGTCATTTATACATGTTTCTGTTCAATTATTTGCATGCTATGCTTACTCCTCTAATTAAAAATAAAACATAGCAAAAATATTACTGTGTTGTCAATAGCCTTTGAAAATATATTTTGCTGTTTTAAAGATTTAAATGATGGGTTATGATCAAAGATAGTTGAAGGCTTTCATAGTTTTAACAATTTTAATGTAAGGTTATCAACTAAATAAATTGTTCCTTTTTTGTAGTTTCAATGTGCCTTTAAATCTAACTTATAACATAGTAAGTTATTTAGATATTAATTACCTCTCCCAGTTTTGTATAATAAGTACATATTTACATCGGAATTTTTTTTTGTTGTTTTCTTGTTGTTGTCATTTTCAGTCTTGTCTGATTTTTTGTGAGTTTCTTAGCAAAGACACTGAAGTAGTTCCTTTCTAGCTCATTTTACAGATGAGGAAACTGAGATAAACTGGGTTAGATGAGTTGCCTAGAGTCACATAGCCAGTATGTGTCTGAGGCTGAATTTGAACTCTGATCCTCTAGATTCCAGAGCCAGGCTCAATCCACTTCACCATATAGCTGCCTCCCTACTGTTACTTTAAACAATTCATTTAACTCTGTTTGGCTTTGGTTTCCTCATTTACAATGAAGCTACCTTTTAATACTGTGAAATTCTTGAAAAATCACCAAAAAAAATGCAGAGCTGCTATCTTTTTCATATGTACATTTGATCTATAAAATATTTTTTTTAATTATCAGAGATGAGAAAGTCTAGATCATTTCAGAACATGTCTGAAGAAACTGACTTCAGACTTATCTCACTTATCTACTTAAAACTTTACTAGATCAGCAAGAAGTCACTGATGATATTTTTTAATACAAGATTAATTTAATTAGAATAATGTAGTAAGAAGATTATGTAGGAAGCTGGGTCTAGAATGAATTGGAGAAGGGATAGACTAGACTGTATACCTGTAAATGGGTTGGCAAATAGTTGGCAGCAGTTAAGAGAACTAAACCATAATTAATAATGACAGAGAAAAGGGACATATATATATATATATACATATATATATATATATATGATATGGTTGACAAAGAGTCTAAAATAAGATAGTTAACTTCTGAAGGGGAAAGCAGAAGAAATGAATATTTATTAAGCACCTTCATTTGATCCTCACAATAGACTAGAGAAATAGGTATTATTATTATTCTTATCCACATTTTAGGGTTGAGGAAAAAAGCAGGCAGAGGTGAACTGTTGTGAATCTAGCAAATTCCTATTTACACATACAGATATATAAATACGTAGATTGTGTGCATGTGTGTGCATGCATTCATACATGCAATCATTCATACATACATACATACATACATACATGTGGGAAATTCTTTTCCAGATCTCAATTTTTCTGAGGCAAGACTAATGACTAAGAATTGAAGGTAAAAAATTGAAGTAAAGAATGACCTAATTTGCCTTCTTAAAAGAATCAATGGGGGGGTGGGGAGAAAAGACTGGTCAGGGTTTCTGGCCAAAACAGATATCATTGGTCCTCTTTGAGAACATATGAACTATATATCTCTATATATTTAAATATCTATATTTATCTATTTATACACAGACTTATATATACATATACATACATGTGTGTATATATATATATATATGCATAAACATACATGCACATTGTGTCTCTCTCTATGTGATTAAAACTTTACTAGATTTACAACAAGAATTTTGGCTTCTTCATTAGTCCAATATTTTCCAAATAGCCATAATTGTGGTCAGAGGATGATATATAATTTTATCCTTACCAAGGTTGTTGTTGCTGCAATAGCTGGACTTGTAAATGCTCTAAGTACTTATTTAAACCTCACAAGAGGGGGAAGAAAACCAAAAAACTGCTCACTTCAGCAACTTTGTTCCAACAACGATGGCCTAAGAACCACAACTGGGCTGGAAAAGATGGAACCAAATATATTGAACCTCAAATTGGAAGTGAATGTTAAGCAAGCATTCTAGAATTTCAATTATTTTAACTTTCAATGAAGTATTCATCAGGAATTGTTTGTAAGTTTAAAAAGCTAGGTGCATTGCAGAACCTTGAGAGAAGTCTTTAAAAAGTTGTCATAAAAAAGAGGGATACATTTTGCTTTGCTTGGCACATGGGGACAAAATTAAATGTAATGAGGGGAAGTTGTAGTCAGGCAGATTTGGGCTGCAATCTAAGGAAAACCTTCCTAACCAATTCAAGCTATGCTTATGTGGATTAGAGGATCAGAGATTTAGAAATGGGAGGGACTGAGTTCAATTCCATCATTTTCAGATGAAGAAATTAAAGCATCTAAATGCATTAGGTGAGATTTAAACTCAGGTCTTCTGGACTCCAAGTCCATTACCTGTTACCGTAAGCCAGAGTGAGTACCATCTCACTGGAGGTCTTCAAGCAAAGCTTGGATGGCTGCTTGTTAGAAATATTATAGATTTCTGTTCTGGTCTGAATTGGATTGTATGAGCTCACTTCAGTAAATGAGGTTCTTCCAGTTCCAATGATCTTGTGATGAAGAGAGCCATCTTTAGCCAGAGAGATGATGGTCGGAACTGAGTGTGAATCACGACGTAACATTCTCACTCTTTTTGTTGTTGTTTGCTTGCATTTTATTTTTTTTTCTCATTTTTTTCCAGTTTGATTTGACTTTTCTTCTGCAGCAAGATAATTGTATATACACATATTGGATTTAACACATATTTCTATCATGTTTAACATAGAAAAGTAAATGAAATGCTTTCTGCTTCTGAGACATGATTTGAAGGAGCAACATGGAGCATCCAAAAGACTTGGCAGGATGAGGAGAATTCATATATGTCTAACATCATGAGGGATATGACAGAATAAACAAAACAAAGACAAATACACAAAAGCAACAAACAAACAAAAACATTTCTGCCCTCAAGGAGTTTATAACTGAGTGTGACAAATTGAAGAGTTGAGTTTTGAAAGTAGGTCCAAATCCAGATCACTCTCCATTGCATCACACTACTCTCCATATTTCATTGTTCAGTTGTGTCCTACTCATGGTGATCCCATGGACTATAGCACTCCAATAACATTCATGAGGTTTTCTCGGCAAAGATCCCGGGATGGTTTGCCATTTCTTTTTCTCATATATCAAGGCAAAAAGAGATTAAGTGATTTGCTATCACTTTGAAATCAAGAATCCCTTTTTCTGACATTATCCTCTTTGAATTTGAATTCAAATTTGAAATAAAGAAAATTATTTCTAATGCTGGCCTAATACTATACTGCCAAACTACCCTTTTAAAAAAAGCATGGATCCTTTGGAATTGTCTTGGATTATTGTTTTATTAAGAGTAGCTAATTTTTCATAGTTGACCATCATAATATTGCAGGTTACTGTGTTCAATGTTCTTGTTCTGTTTCTTTCACTTTACATCAATTCATATAATTCTTTCCATATCTTTTTCTTATAATATTTATTGAAAGCATTCTACTCATCTTTTTATAGTACTTAATATTCCACCTTAATATACCCCAACTTGGTCAAGCCATTTCTCAATGGATAGGTATCTCTTCAATTTCTATTTCTTTCCCACCACAAAAAGAACTGCTGTAAATATTTTTGTACATATTAAATCTTTAATTCTTTGATTTCTTTGAGAGATAAGCCTAGTAGAGATGCCTCTGGGTCAAAGGATATGCGCCATTTTACAGTCCTTTGGGCAGTTTTAAATTTATGTTTATCATCATATAAATTCATACATAGCATTAAAATTCAAAGGAAATGCATGTCAACAGTAATGCCTAATAGAGATAATTTATTGATTTATTCTGGTGTCTCCCTCTTACAACATAGGATTATTATCAGTCAACTTCATTTTGGTCTTAAAATTTGGCATATATGATTGAAAGTGAGAAAATCAATTAAACATTATAGTGTGTGTTAATTACAACTGGTCAATCTCTATTCTTTCTATTTATTATTTCTATTTATTTCTATTCCCTAGAAAGAAAAATAAGGTAAAAATTTAGCTCATTATTATTGGATCTATGTTTTTTTCTTGTTGGGAGTTGGCTTCTGTCCTTTTGATTAGTCAGAGAAGCCCTTATCTCTGCTTTGCAATGGCTTTTTAATTTGTTACCTTGCTGGCAAAGAAACTCTCTTTAAGCTCATAAGTTCTAATTGTTGGCATCTCCTATTAAATTTTCTGGGAATGGAGTTTCTGTTTTAGAAGCTGGTTGAGTCCCTTCTGTCTCAGTTTTAATATTTAAATTTTTATTGGTCTAAAGAATATGGACCACTCTAAATCCGAGATGGAAATAGTATGTCGGACTACTTCTTGATCACAATATAAGTAATTGACCATATTCCTGCAAATGTCAAGAAATGTTCAAATTTATAGTCTAAAGGAGGGAGAAAAGATATTAAAATAAGAATGTACAATAAATTAAATGGTGTAGTGGAAAGAGGAATGAATTGGCAACCAAGAGACATCTGGACAGATTGTGTGCTAAAGTTTTTAAATCCTGTCTCTGCTGATGGCTACTTGCATGAAATTAAGCAAATAATTTCTATTTTCTCCTCTCAATTCCTCATCTGTGAAGGGCATTGGCCAGTAATTTAAACAATTCTAAATTGAGGATCCTCTAATCTTATGTATTGGAATCCTATAGCTGCTGGCATTAATCAGCTGTGTGACCTTTCAATCACTCTACTATTCTGATCCTATTTTTTCACCTGTTAAAGTATGATCATAAATCTATGCAGTATCTGCCTTATAGGTTTGTTGTGAAAGTTGGATTTTATATATATATATATATATATATATATATATATATATATATATATATGATCAAAGATTTAGGGATGAAAAAAAAAACTTTACAGACCATCCAGTTTACTCCATTTCATAGATGAAGAAATGTGCAAACAGATTACATTCAAGCCAGTTGATTTTATATGTTTATTTTTGCTAATGCCTCATTGCCATGGATTGCTATGGTACCATTCAGTGAATGAACCCTTCATAGTGAACAGAGATTGAAAGTTTAGTTAACATACATAATATTGACACAGCTCAACCTCATATACTCTAGGTAGTCAGTGTACTATTCTCTATATTATACTCTATATACTCAATTTTCCAGATAAAACTAGGCTTAGGAGCAAAAATTGGGAGCTTAAGATCCTCAGAACTGCCTATTTCTACAAATTCAAGAATTTATAGCAATTGGTATATGTTTCCTTTTTTCCTGGAAAATATGATATCTATTACAGTTCATATTCTTTTATACTACTTCACTTCTTTGCTTGGCAAATAAATATTTTTTCTTCCTCCCCCTTTTTAAAGAGTTTTAAAATCTAATGAATGCTAAGATAGAAGGAATCTAAATTAATTTCAACTCAACCTCATGAAATATATATATATATATATATGTATATATATATATATATATATATATTTTTTTTTAAATTGTTCTCAAATTCTATTAGGATCCAAACAGATTTTGCCTTTGTTTCTATGTTTTAAATCCTACCCTACACAGGAGAAACAAGGAGGATTATATTTCATCTTGCTCACCTGAATGCAGTTCAAAGATAGCTTTCAATGTTATTTGTGAATTTCTGCTGATCCCATGGGCTCGATAACAGGACCCTGAGTACCTGGACAAATCCTTCTTTTTTCTTCCAAACTGTATCCAATTCTTTCCTCAAGGATGATGTATCAGGCAGCAGTTTACCATGTTACAAATCATGCTTTTACAGTGGGAATAAAATGCTCCCTTTGTTGGTTAAGTAAACTAATCCATCACCTTAGGACGTAAAGTATTTAATAGGCACATTCCTAAAGGGTGAGCCAGACTCTCCCTCCTGGGGTGGGCAGAGTTCTTGGTCTAGGAGGAATGATCTTTCTTCCCCCAATCTCAACTCCCAAAAGCATATACCTTCTCTCTCCTTTCCCTGATTTTAGCCCAAAATAGAGGATCATAGGGAGATAAAAGAAGACTATGGAATAGATATTTGGGAGGTTTCTGCTGTGATATTTCTCATATCTTTGGGTCCATTGTCTTTTTCTTCTCAAACCCACACAAACACTATCCACTTTTATAAATATCAAATGGTCGGATTCAGATGAAAAAGAGATTCTGTTGGAAAATTACTAGCTAAATCCTGTTTCCATGAGACTGAGGTTAAAACAATTTGTCTTTTCCTTCTGGAGAGAAGTATACTATTATATTAAATATGATGATTGTTTCATTTGATTGCAATTGATGTGTTGCAATCATAGATTCTGTGAGGAAGATAGAAGAGAAATCACTGGGAAGTTCCAGAAATCATAAAAAAGACATCAACTTAAAATTATGTAAATTAAAAATATTTGCTACTATCTACCATCTTTTAAAAATAGGAATGATATCTGGCCTTTCTCTAATCCCTTAGGGATATCTTTCAAAACTCTTTCACATTGATCATTAATAATTTGGTAATCATAATTCACCTGAAGTAGCAGAACAAGAATAATTGATTTACTTTTGGGAAGGAAGGAAACAAGACAAAGTTTAAATAAGTTATCCTTAAGCAAGGCAGTATAGGCTACTGGAAAGAATCCAAAGCTGGGTGCTGGTTTTGAATCTACCTTCTATCAAATGAAAAGTATGAAGTGTTCATGGAAGACCAGATCCTCTGGGTTGAGGGCTTGCTACCCTCTTTCAGGGCTGCTTATATATCTTTGGTGTTCACCTGGTACCCAACTGGCACCTTTGGCACTAGGAAGCTGTAGCGGGTTTATCAACCATTTAGATGGTAAGCCATCTAAAAAAGATGGGGTAAGCAATTTGAAAGTAAATTACAGACCTCTAACCTGTCAGTGAGTAGGGATACGTCTACTACCATTCCCCTGCAAAATAGATAGATGAAAACAATTGGTTCCAAAGGGCATGAAGATGGCTAAAACAGGTACTGTGGAGTGCTTAGAGTTGGGAAGACAAGGCAGATCACTGTATTCCAGCCAATCATCCTGACTTTTGTCTAGTCACTGTATTTCAATGACTCTGGAATAGAAAATAAGGCTGATGACTACACATTCTAGCTTATTTAAATCCAATTCATTCAAGAGTCAAGATATCACCTGTAATGTTATTTATATTCTTTGAAAATGAAGGATGATCAATAACAATAACCTGGGTTATATTTGATTGTACTGATATCTTTCTCCTCTTTCTCTAAAATTCTTCTTCTTTTCTTCTTTTCTCCTCCTCCTCCTCTTCCTCCTCCTCCTTCTTCTTCTCCTCCTTCTTCTCCTCCTCCTCCTCCTCTTCTTCCTGTCTAAGATTAGATTCCTTTTTTAATCCTACACATGGACTACAGTGATCCCCTCTTTAATGCCCACAAAACCCTCTCTGGGTTTGTTGCAAAAGAATTTAAATCAGGACAAAAGATGAGGAAAAAGGGTCAAGTCTGGTCTTCTCCACCCACTCAGGTCCACATTCCTATTCTTCTTATGAATACCCATCAGCAGCAAAGTGTCAAAGCTTTATTAATATAATTTGGCCTCCATTCTCCCTAGTGGATAGAGTTGAATAAGTAGCTGCAATTACTTCTCAGTCTTATTCATAGTGTCATAACTGGAGCTGAAAGTGCAACTTAGTCCAAACCCAATTTACAGATGAAGCAAGTTAAGGTACAGGAGGTTAAAAGTGTGGCCTCTAACCATCTGCACCCAGAAGGAGAACTATGGAGACTGTATGTGGATCACAACAAAGTATTTTCACCTTTTTGTTGTTGTTTGCTTGCTTTTTTGTTCTTTCTCATTTTTTCCCCTTTTCATCTGGTTTTTCTTATGCATCATGATAATTTAGAAATATGCATAGAAGATTGCATATATTTAACATATATTGGATTACTTGCTATCTAGGGAGGGGGAAGGGAAAAGGGAAGGAGAAAAATTTGGAACATAAGGTTTGGAAGAGTGAATGTTGAAAATTATTTTTGCATGTATTTTGAACATTAAAAACTATTATTTTTAAAAAGTGTGGCCATCCAGGTAAATAGAATCAGAAATGGGAGCTGAAAATAAGTCTTTAAACTCCAGAGATAGAGTCTTTTCTCCTATATAACACTGCATCCTGAACTATAAAGTTTCATCCTTTCTCCTGGCCTTATTGTCTTGCTCAAGATATTAAGACTTAGGTAGCAGTAATATCAGAAAAAAAATCAGTCTCAACTCCAAATCCAGTGTCCTTTCCAATAAATCCTCAGCTTCTCACAAACTAATTTGTGTATATAAATGATGGAAACATGCACATGGGAAGCTCTTTTTTTCTAAATTGCTGCAACTGATCCTTCTGGGACAAATTGTAAGGGAGGTTCTTAGAACTTTTCCCAACTAATCTCACAGGTCCTTTCTTTGGTTTCTATTTACCAATTCTACCAATTCTGGGTACTTAGAGACATTGCTCCTGAAAGTCTACCAAGGTCAGAGTCCTAGTCCTACTGAGCATATGAGAATGGGATCTTTGATATCTGGTTACTACATTGGATAGTCTTATCAAAAATAGACATGACTTTTTACTCTCTGCACAAGAGATGGCTATTTAATAGGAACTAAAATACACACATATTTCAGAGAAATGTTCTAGTTTTATAAAAACATATAAATCTATATGATGTTAAATTGAGAATATATTTTTCAAAGTAATAACCTGCAACATCAAAGCAACCCGTATTGTGAAGATATATAAAGATATGGTGCTTGGAAAAATCTCCCTTTTCTCTTTTGCACCTTGCACTAAAGTCAGAATTTAGGTTCAAATCCCCTATTTAGAGTGATAGGATGCAGGACAAATAATTATACTTTATATGTCTCAGTTTCCTCATCTCTGAATTTAGGAAGCAGGACTCAGTGATGTTTGATCTTCCTTTTTTAGCTCTAATTTTGTGTCAGCCAAAGTGCCAGTTCCTTCAAAAAGCCAATGCTTATTCTTCCAGGTAGTGTACTCTCATTCCCTGAAGCAAATTTGTATTTATCTTGTAGTTTCCCTTTCTCCTTTTCCATCTGCCTTTTTTTTTGGGGGGGGGGATAAGGGTGGGGGTTGATTATTGCTGAGAAAATCTGAGTCATTCACAATTAATCATCATGCAAAATTGCTGTTACTATGTACAATGTTCTCTTGATTCTTCTCACTTCATGCAATTCTTTCCAGTTTTTTTTTCTAAAAGCATTCTACTTATCCTTTCTTATATTACAATGATATTCCATCACAGTCATATACCACAGCTTGTCTAGCCATTCTCCAATTGACAGCTATCCCTTTGATTTCTAGTTCTTAGGCATCACAAAAAAGAGCTGCTATAAAAAATTTTGTACTATTAGGTCTTTTTTACTTTTTTTTCCTTAATAGCTTCTAATTTTTCCAAATACATGCAAAGATAGTTTTCAACATCCACCTTTGCAAGCCCTTGTATTTTAAATTTTTCTCCCTTCCCCCACCTCCTCTCATAGACAGCAATCCATTTGCCTTTTCTAAGTTTTCATCCCTCATTAGAATAAAGTCAATGACTACCTTGCTTGTTGGTATATTCTATCTGTATATCATCTATCTGTCTATATACCATCTATCTGTCTATTTATCATTTATCTTTCATTTATCTATCATCTATCTGCCTATCACCAATTATCATCTATTTATCATTTATCTATCTTTTTACATATGTATGTTTATATAAATGTATCTATCTCCTCTATCTCTCATCTTTTATCTATTATATACAAAGTATGTATATGTATCTATCTATATATCATTTATTTATTTGTCTGTCTATCCATCTAGCTATCATATAAAATGTTATAGCTTCCCTGACAGAATCTGAGTTCCCTGAGGGCAAGGGTTGTCTTACATTTATATTTATATGTCCTAGTGTTCAGCACATTATAAACAATTAATGAAGGTGGCAAGGTAACACAATAAGTAAATTGCCAGATTTGGATTCAGGAAGATGAGTTAACATTTTGGCCTCAGACACTTATTAGCCGTGAGACTCTGGGAAAATCACTTAAGTCTATTTAGTTCAGTTTCCTCCTCTATAAAATGAATTGAAGAAGGAAATGACAAATTACTCCAGTGTTTTTGACAAGAAAAACTCAAATGGAGTCATGAAGAGTTAGACATGACTGAAACCACTGATCATTTAAAAAAAAACAAACACACAAAAATAACTATAAAAGATGGAATTGCAATACAATAAAATAAACACTTAGGTTTTTACTGTATACGAAACATTGTCTTAGGTGCTTATTGTATATAAAACATTGTGTTGGGCACTGGAGGAGAAAGAAAGTTTGTATAAAGCCAGGTCCCTACTCTCAAGAAATGTGCAAATCTGCACTTTGTCATAGCACACTTTCTCTAGATTAGTTTTCTTTTGACTTATTATCTAATACCACAAGATTCTACTGCAAAAGGAAGAGAGACAAGTATGGAGTCTGATAGCTTATGTGATCAAGAGAAAGAGGGAGCCATGTGGGTTGCTGCGAAGAGCACTGAGTGATAGGACTTGGGTTTGCATGCTGTATCTGCTATTTACTATTTATGTGTTGTTGGACAAGGTCATTACACAGTAAGATGTGATACTGAGAAACTCTTGGAATCCTGAATTGGAGTCTTAAGCCTCATTAAAACAAGATTGGAACACTTTTCTGTTGTTGGCTTTTATTGTTATTGTTGTTTTGGGGTTTTTCATAATCAGAATCATGTAATTTCTTCATTTTCTAAAAAGTATGAAAGATTTTTCTGGTTATTATTGGCCATACTCATTGTTATTTATAAAACAAAAGGAGCTTTCTATTAGTTTTAAATTAATCATCAGGGACTTCTAATTTATACTACGTCACAGATCCTTTGAACAGTTTATTGAGACTCATGAAACTCTTCTTCAAACATTGTTTTTTAATATGTAAAATAAAATATATGGGAATATACAAAAATTATGTAAAAAACTAATATCTAGGTTTTTTTTTTGTTGTTTGTTTGTTTAAAAGCTCATGGATGCCAATTTAAAACCTCCTGACTTAATCATGTACTGTAATGTTCTGGTTTGCTTTCTGGAGGTCTTGGGACCAGCCTTCCTTTCAGCTGAGTAATCACCAGGAGAATAGCCAGAGATAAAATCCAAATTCTATATTATCTCCTTCACAGTCTGTCTCCTTCATTTGGGGCCTGGCTAGTTTTCTGGAGGCCTTCAGACAGGATTTGGTTTCAGTGGAGAAATGAAGGAGAATCACCAGGAGCCTGATCAAAGATGGAATGTTCCTAGTCCAGTCCTTGTTGGCTCTTATATACTCTATTATAATTATATCACAGTAGGTGTCAATCTTGTAGAACTATATTTAGTACTAAATACATGTACTGAACTAGAGAACTATTAACCATGCTAAAATAGATAACCATTGTCTTATCAATTCCACTGAGTTAACACCTTTCAAGTATATTACTCCAGAGTTCTGGCCCATTACAATTTACTAATACTGGATCATACTGATTATCAAATTACTGCCACTTTTCCTAAGGGAGAATGATGTCTTCTTTTAGGTAAGTTCATGTCAGCGAACATAACATCACTAATCAAGTCTGAAGATTAACACTACTTTTAAAAAATTATCTTGGAGTCAGAATTGATCATATTACAGAAAAATAAAATATTCATTGCCCTCCATATGAAAATCGTATTTGGCATTGAACCCCCAAACTTTATTATAAAATGCACACTGGATGGTATAGTCAGACACTGCTACATTTCCAGCACTTTTAATACAATCTGCAACTCTTATTTATTGAGAAAGGAATGCTTCATGGCAGATTTCCTTGGCTAGATCACCTCTGGATTCCAATAGCTATTCTTTACAGGTTTTTTTTTTTTTTTTTTACTTTCTATTGGTTGTGCATGCCCTTTCCATTTTGCCACTAGTTTCTCCTTCCAAATGATTTTTCTACTGCCCAGAACAGACTTCCAAATGTTTCCTTTCTCCTGTGGAAAACTCAGAGGCAAAGCAAACAACAGTCTTGCCATTGAGTCCTGCTTTCTTTCAAACACGCATCTTCTAGTTCACTGGAGAATTCAAAATGCATGTGAAGACAACTTTTTAGAGCAATGGGGCATGGAAAAAATATCATTTGGAAGACCGGCTGTTTATCTATCCCTTTGCAAAGGTGCAAAATATGATTTCAATCTATCTACAAAATTAGGGGTTTGTTTCAAAGGGCTTTAGACACTCCATTGGTATTTCATGACCTCACACTTTACAGCTCCTTATGTTTCCCAGGCAGATTTAGAAAGAAAAAAAAAAATTTGAAATTCTAATCTGGGTTTGGTTGGCTCTTACTAATCCAGGAAACTCAGCACAGGTTTCATTATGGCAAAGTAAAGACATTGAAAATGGTTTAAAGAGCAGGAAAATAAACTCTCCAGGGTCAAGAGATAGGTTATCTAAGTGATAAGGCAGATCCCCAAGCAGTAGACCCTTCTTTGACAATTCAATTTAAATAAATCTCAGAAGCACCTAATATAATACAGGACATAACTAAGATTAGATAAGCTGCAATGGCTAGAACATAGCAGGCACTTAATAAATACTTCTTGTTGTAGTGATTGTTGGTGATAATAATGATGGTAATCTTGCATTTATGACTGCCTTCTGCTGGTATTTCTGCTTCTTCAGAGCATCAATCCTCACAAACTGTTATAAATAACTAAATTTGACATCAGAATACTTAGGTTCAAAACTTCTTTCTGCTCCTTTTTTATATATTTAACTTTGGGCAAGATTCTTCTCCTATCTGGTCTCATTTTCCAGATTAGGAAAACACAAGTGTCAGATGAAATGACCTTTAAGTTTTCTTTCAGCTTTAAATTCTATAATTCTATAAGTGTCTGCACTTGTCATCTTTTTCCCTCTCTAACCGCCAAACGAACTCGTCTTAACTTCCATATTTGTGTTAAAGATACTATCATTTTCCTATTAACCTTGGGTTCTAAATTGATTTTTGATTCCTCTTTTTCTCTTGCCCATTTAATTAGACACAAATGCCCGCTGATTTTGTTCTTTTCAGTGTCTCTCAAATATCATTTCCTCATTTAGGAAATGTTACTGCTTTAACCTCTATTACTGACTTTACCTAGGTTTTATGAGGAATACAAAGTTGATACTTCTGCTTTTTATAAATTTTAAAAATAAATTTTAAATTTTATAAATTTAAATAATTTATAAAATTAATTAATTTTTTAAAATTTAAATAATTTATAAATTTTATAAATTTAAAAATTTTGTAAATTTTTTATAATTTTTTTTCATTTCTACTTCCACTTCTATGATTAAAGCATTTGTAAGCTAATATGCTGATTATTGCATATGCTTCCTAACCATATTTTATATTTCTGTTTTTTTTTAAATGTCTCTTGGGTAAAAAAACAATAAAATAAAAGATAAATAGGCAGAGAGAACAGACAAGTCAGAACAGAATGAGAGAGATGAGAAAGAGATAGAAGAAGAGCAAGAGGGAGAGAGAAGATAGACAAATGGAAAGAAAATGTGATAGATAAATAGATGATAGATAGACAAGTTGATAGAGAAATAAATAGAAAGGCAAGTTGATAAATAGACAAGTAGATTGAAATGCAAGTTGATAGACAGACATATAGATATATATAGTTGATATATAGAAAAATAGAAACATAAATAAGTTGTTAGATAACAGAGATGATATGTGGAGGGGAATGTGAGAGAGAGAGAGAGAGAGAGAGAGAGAGAGAGAGAGAGAGAGAGAGAGAGAGAGAGAGACAGAGACAGAGACAGAGACAGAGACAGAGACAGAGAGAGACGAGAGACGAGAGACAGAGACAGACAGACAGAGAGAGAGAGAGAGAGAGAGACAAGAGAGACAGAGACAGAGAAATACAGAGACAGACAGAGAGAGAGAGAGAGAGATACAGAGACAGAGAGAGAGAGAGAGAGAGAGAGAGAGAGAGAGAGAGAGAGAGAGAGAGAGAGAGAGAGAGAGAATGGAATACATGGATCTTTATATAGAGCAAATGAGTGAAAAAATATTTTTCCAGGCACAGTACTACACACTTAGGAAACAAATAAATACAAAAGGAGTACAAGTCCTTGTTCTCAAGGAGTTTACATTCTAATGGGGGAAGACAACATATAAGAAACAAAAAATAGGGAGAGTGTTATAAAAGAAATATATTGACAGGCAAGGTCAGGAAGTAGTCAGAATCCTAGACTGAGTTGTATTGGAGCATGATGGCTGGGGTTGGAAGTGGGGCATTCTTCCCCAAATTAAGATTCTGGGGAGGAACTCTTCAATTGAAGGAAGAAGCAGCCAAGATGGAAGCACTAATTGTTTGAGGTAACTGGGATGGAAGTGAAGAAGTCATCTGGGCCAGGTTTGAAGAAAATAATAAGATTGAAGGAAGTCACAGAACAGTAGGAGAATAACTTCAAGTTTCTCCCAGGAAAATAAAATAAAGGAATTGTCAGAATTGGTTTCATCATACATCCAAACATAGTTAAAACATGTCAGAGCATATCTAAATGTCTCGAATGGTATACTCATAAATATTTGCAAAGTACTTGTTTTCTAAACTAAAAAATCCGCAAAGATTTTCATAATGAACTATGTTTGCCAACAGGACAGTGGAGCCACAACATGTGGATTTTAAAATCAATACCAGATGTGGAGGAAATAAAAACAGCATGAAATAAAACAAAGACAAGAGAATCAGTTAGACTAGACCAAATATTTACAGAAGCAACACAATTCTGAAGGCGAAGATACCAAAAGCATCAAAAAATCTTGGACTTTACCAATACCAAAAACATGTGACCATTGGCAGGGATAGGAAAGGCAGGGCTGGAGACAGACACATTCATGCATTATTGGTGAAACTCTTAATTAATCCAGCTATTCTGGACAGTAGTTTGGAACAATCTACCCAAAGTTATTAAGCTGTGAATAAATTTCCACCTACTGGCACGCCAATATATCAAATATCAAAGAAAAAGGACTTATATGTACAGATCTATCTATCTATCTATCTATCTATCTATCTATCTATCTATCTATCTATATATATATATATATATATATATATATATATATATATATATATATATATAGTAACTGTTTTTGTAGAGGCTAAGAGTGGGAAGCTAAGGTGTGCTCATTATCTGAGGTTTGCAAAGAGACAGAAGAAGCATTTATTTTGTTCCAGGCATTGTGTTAAGAGCTTTATACGTATTACTTAATTTGATCAACCAATATTTTTTGCATAAGAAATTATGATAGTGTTAATTGTAAAGAAACTGGAAATTTTTTATGAAGTGATGGAGAAAATTAACATTTTAACAGTACTGCAAGTATGAACTATTTTAGCTTTAAATTCTGATCAATACAGTAATCAACCATGATTCCTGAGAATGGTGAAAAATGCAATCAACTTCCTAATATAAAAGAAATGGATTATTTCTATGCAGAAATTACCATGCTGAATGAAACACAATCATTTTGAGCAAGGTCACCAAAGTACTTTGCTTACTTTAAAATGCATATTTATTACAAAGGGTTTTTTATTATTATTTTTGAGTGGGGAGGAGAAAAAGAAAATAAATATTTAATAATTGAAAACATACCCCACAATTTTTAAAATGTGACCTAAATATCAGTAACTACTGACTCATTACCCTACTTTTCCCACTGTTCAGGTTTTTTTGTTTTTTTTCAGTTATGACCAACTCACTATGACCTCATTTATTGTTTTATTAGCAAAGATACTATAGTGGTTGGCTATTTTCTTCCCCAAATAATTTTACAAATGAGAAAAAAGAAACAAACAGGATTAAGTGACTTGCACAGGGCCACATATTTAATGTCTAAGGTCAGATTTGAATTCAGGAAGATGAGTTTTCCTAATTTTAGACTTGGCACTCTACCACCATGCCATCTAGTTGCCCAATCTATAAACATCTTGATGAGTATCAACTAAAAATAGGCACTTCTTCATAAATGATATTTTATAATAGAGTTTATCTTTTCAATCAGGCAAATAGTTTAATAACATAGGAAATCTAATAACTTCTTATCCTTTTTTATTTTGTTTTTGTTTTTTCCCTTGGGTATAATAAAGTATTTTTTTTTCAGTAGAGAAAAACATTTCTTTAAAAGCCTTTCCCAAAAATGTCTTTAAAGCAGTTGTCAAAAACATATGAATCCTTGAAAAATATAATAACAGAGATAATTTAATTTAAAACCGATTCGCTAATAGCAAGTACATCATTAAGTTAGGAGAGTTAGTTTTCAGAGGTATTTTCCCTATGAAAACGGAGTGTATTAAGTCTTTAATCCAAAGTAATTCCCTTTAGATTTAAAGGTCTTCCAAAAGCTTTGTTTGTTTGTTTGTGTCTTTAATTTGTGGGTTACATTAGATGATCCCATCAAGCTACAGAATGCTGCAAATACCTACAAAAGAGACTTATAATTACTCTGTTGAGTTTGGCCTGATTATCCAAATGTACCTTTGGGTACAATTTGAAATGAACTTGAAGAGCAATCTTCATAACTCATTCCTCAAGATACAGAACTGAAAAGACATGGATAAGATTAGATCTAAAATGAAGCAGGAAAAGAGGGAGCAGGGTGAGAATTGTGTGTGTGTGTGTGTGTGTGTGTGTGTGTGTGTGTTTAAATTCCACACTTTTCCCTGAAACTAAAGCACAAAATATTGCCACTATTCTCAAATGAATGGTAGTCATAAAATGTTATGGTCTCTAAAGAAAAAAAAAAAAAAATTCGAGTGCTGTCCAAAAGGTGATAAACAATTCAAAGTGGGTGTGAATGAGATATATGACACATAAGGTATTACAAAGGAGAAGTGTTCTTAAATATATCATAGAAATGGGGAAAGTAAATGACACAGAGGCTTTAGAGTCAGGGAGATCTGAGTTCAAATCCTACCTATGATACTTATTAATTTTATGAACTTGAATAAATAACTTAAACTTTTTCAGCCTCAATTTGTTAGTCTGTAACATTAGGATAATAATACCTACTGCCTCATAGGGTTGTTTTCAGGATTTAGCAAAATTACATGTGTAAAGTGCTTTCTAAGCCTTGAAGTGCTGTATTAACTCTGTGATTATCATTATTATTAGTTATTGTTAATTGTTATTGCTAATAATAATTACATATACTCTAATATTATAATAGTATGTTTTATGTTATACTTAATTATTCAATATATTATAATATGTAATATATAAGAATGATATAAATAATTGATAATTATAATAGATGATTAATATAGATTAATAGATATAATGATTAATGATGATACTTATCATTAATTGTATGACTGATTATACAATCAAACTCTAAAATTGAAAGGGACCCCAGAGATCAAAGAATACGACCTTCTTATTTTATAAACAAAGACATTAAGACCTAAAAAAGAGGTTAAGTGCCCCAACATCTCAAAACATGATTGGTTGTGTTGGGAGAACAAATGAAGAGAATAACTATTCCACATGTATTCTTACAGTGCCAAAGGAAAGTGAGGAAATGTCCTACAATGTTGCAAGAATCAATTACCTACGTGGATTTACAAAAGGACTTAGATGATAACAACAAAGGAAAGACATGGGTAGCAATCTGCACTAATGAAGGAAAAATGTATTTTGATGAAATCCTTTCTCCATTGCAGGATTTGAATAAATCTATTTAGATCAGGTACTTCTTGCACACATACACACACACACATACAAATCAACCAAATATTTATTAAGTTGCATCTGCCTATACAAAAACTCTCCAAGTATAAAAAACTGAAATATCATGTGACAATATTAGAGTGAAGAACAAACCAAGTTTAAACTTCATTAATATCTTTCATTCCCTTTCACTTCCATTCCTACTCTTCTTTTTAGGTCAGCAATATCCTTTCTCATTTTTCTCATTGTAGTCATTCTGCATTTTTTTTCTCAAGAGATTGAGCTCTCTCTTTCCATTCCCGTCTCTTTCTAGTATATCCTGATTTCTCATCTCTGCCTCACTTAAATCCAATTCATTTGCCACTCAAGACATCATTCTCCTATTGTCATTGGTCATTTTTGAGAATGAATGGTGAACAACAATCTCAGCATAGTAGTAATTGCCTTACTGGGAACCCAATTGACCAGTTTCACTTGGGCAATGCTGCTATTGCCTCCCTCCCCTCTTTCTCCCTCCCTCCCTTCCTTCCTTCCTTCCTTCCTTTTCCTTCTTTCCTTTTCCTTCCTTCCTTCCTTCCCCTTCCTTCCTTCCTTCCTTCCTTCCTTCCTTCCTTCCTTCCTTCCTTCCTTCCTTTCCTTCCTTCCTTCCTTCCTTCCTTCCTTCCTTCCTTCCTTCCTTCCTTCCTTCCTTCCTTCCTTCCTTCCTTCCTTCCTTCCTTCCTTCCTTCCTTCCTTTCCTTCCTTCCTTCCTTTCCTTCCTTCCTTCCTTTTCCTTCCTTCCTTCCTTTTCCTTCCTTCCTTCCTTTTCCTTCCTTCCTCTTCCTTCCTTCCTTCCTTACCTTCCTTCCTTCCTTTTCCTTCCTTCCTTCCTTCTCCTTCCTTCCTTCCTTCCTTCCTTCCTTCCTTCCTTCCTTCCTTCCTTCCTTCCTTCCTTCCTTTTCCTTCCTTCCTTCCTTCCTTTTCCTTCCTTCCTTCCTTCCTTCCTTCCTTCCTTCCTTCCTTCCTTCCTTCCTTCCTTCCTTCCTTCCTTCCTTCCTTCTTTCCTTCCTTTTCCTTCCTTCCTTCCTTCCTTCCTTCCTTCCTTCCTTCCTTCCTTCCTTCCTTCCTTCCTTCCTTCCTTCCTTCCTTCTCCTTCCTTCCTTCCTTCTCCTTCCTTCCTTCCTTCTCCTTCCTTCCTTCCTTCCTTCCTTCCTTCCTTCCTTCCTTCCTTCCTTCCTTCCTTCCTTCCTTCCTTCCTTCCTCCTCTCCATCCGTCCACATGGGGAGTCATATCCTTATATGTGTGTGCTCTGTCCAAAGAAACATAATTTAGATTATTTATACTTCACAAAATATCTCGCAGTTTTACTGGTTAGATTATATCTTTTCTTTTTTTTTTCCTTCCTTAATCATTAATTCTATTTTTCCCCAGAAAAACTGGGACAATTAATTCTTTTGTCTAACGTGATTATGATTTCTTGAAATATAGCTCTCAAAAACTATGGTTATTAAAGCCCAATTAGATTCAAAAGGACTTACTTGACTATGCCTTTAAACCTGCCACAACAACGACTTTCACAGATTGGCCAATAATAGGTCCCTACTTCTTGGGCTTGAGCTAAAGCCTCATTTTTTATTGCCTGAGTTTTAATGACTTTAGAATAGATGTAAATAGCAATTGTTTCTCTTCTGATCAGAAACCCAGAGGGTCTTTTTGTCCCAAATTGATTATTTGAGTAGACAAACTAGACCATCTTCAATCACTGAATCAGGTTGTCCTCAGACTAACTGAAACATGGGAAAGACTATAGCTTAAAAAAATCAAGGTTTCCCACTGCAGCCTGAGCTATCTCAGTCACCTAATTTATATATTGTCATTGGACTCTGAATCATTGGAGTAAAGATTAAGGTTGATGACTTTGTACAGTTTTGCATCACTTAAACCTAATTCACTTGCAAGTCAAGCTCATCCTCCTGATGTCATTGATACTCTTTGAGAATGAAGGATGAATAATAGTATCTTGAAGACTTTTGGAAACTGAATTTTCTAAAGCATCCTTTTGTGTGACTTCTCCATTCCAAAAAAGAAAGGAAAGGAAGAAGGAAGGAAGGAAGGAAGGAAGAAGAAAGAAAGAAAGAAAGAAAGAAAGAAAGAAAGAAAGAAAGAAAGAAAGAAAGAAAGAAAGAAAGAAGAAAGAAAGAAAGAAAGAAAGAAAGAAAGAAAGAAAGAAAGAAAGAAAGAAAGAAAGAAAGAAAGAAAGAAAGAAAAGAAAGAAAGAAAGAAAGAAAGAAAGAAAGAAAGAAAGAAAGAAAGAAAGAAAGAAAGAAAGAAAGAAAGAAAGAAAGAAAGAAAGAAAAGAAAGAAAGGAAGGAAGGAAGAAAGGGAGGGAGGAAGGAAGGAAGAAGGGAGGGAGGAAGGAAGGAAGAAGGGAGGGAGGGAGGGAAGGAAGGAAGGAAGGAAGGAGGGAGGGAGGGAAGGAAGGAAGGAAGGAAGGAAGGCAGGCAGGAAGGAAGGAAGGAAGGAAGGAAGGAAGGAAGGAAGGAAGGAAGGAAGGAGGGAAAAAAGCAAGGAGGAAGAAAGGAAGGAGGAAAGGAAGAAGGAAAGGAAGGAAGGAAGGAAGGAGGGAAGGAAGGAGGGAAGGAAGAAAAAAGAAAGAAAGAAAGAAAGAAAAGAAAGAAAGAAAGAAAGAAAGAAAGAAAGAAAGAAAGAAAGAAAGAAAGAAAGAAAGAAAGAAAGAAAGAAAGAAAGAAAGAAAGAAAGAAAGAAAGAAAGAAAGAAAGAAGAGGGAGAGAGGGAGGGAGAGGGGAGAGGGAGGAAAAGAAAGAAAACAAAAGAAAAACAACAGAAAAAAGAGTGATTTTTCCTTTGTTGCCTGAATAGGCCAAATTCAACCGGGCACTCAAAGTCTTGATAATATGCCAGTAGCTAGAGTCCTCCTGGCCTTATCTCCTACTACCTGTTTAGATACATTTCAGGCAAAATCTACCATATGTTTTGTTCTTTTCTAATTCCTTTGTCTAGGTTAGTCTTCCTTGTCAACTTATCATCTGCTGAAATACTTTTATATTTCAAGACCTAAGTTACATGAAACTTTTGTAAGGCTTTTCCTGCTCACCATAACTAAAAGTTATAATTACAGATATAAAACCTAAAAGAGTCTTAATGAAAAATTAATTGAGCCCCCTCCCTCAACCACACTTTACCTAAGGGATATAGAGATTAAACGGCTTGACTAAAGTCTCATAGCTAGTAATACAATCCCTATCCAAAATTTATTATTGTCATACATATTTCCACTCATTATGAACAATTCAATTTGTAGGTTGCAGCTTGTAAATTCTTTTCTTACATTAACCACAGCAGCTCTGTGAATTAAGTAATTTGAAGATAATCTTGCACATTTTGTGATCGTGGAAGGAACATTGACTTTGGAAGATTTGTCTTTACATAAGGCATCTGACAGTGAGTGACTCTGATCAAATCATTTAAACTTCTCAATTCCCCATTTGTGAAATGATGATATTAAAATAGAGAGCATCTATGTGAAGTGAGTAAAACCAAAAGAACATTGTACACAGCAACAACAAGATTATGTGATGATCAGCTGTGATGGACTTGGTTCTTTTCAACAGTGAGGTGACTCAAATTACTTTCAGTAGACTTATGATGGAAAGAGCCATCCGCATCCAGGGAGAGGATTATAGAAACTGAATGTGGACCACAATATAGTATTTTCACTTTTGTTGTTGTTGCTGTTGTTCGCTTGCTTGTTTTTTTTCTTATTTTCTCCCCTTTAATATGATTTTTCTTGTGCAGCATGATAAATATGGAAATATGTTTAGAAGAACTGCATATGTTTAATCTATACTGAATTACTTGCTAAGGGAGTGAGGAGTGGGGAGGGAGGGAGGAAATATGGAACACAAGGTTTTGCAAGGATGAATGTTGAAAACTATTTTTGCAGGTATTTTGAAAATTATAAAGTTATTATAAAAATAGAGAGCATCTAAGGTCTCTTCAAGATTTATGATGACATGATCCAATGACTGGCCCAAGGTCACCCTTGCCAATAAGTGTTGGAATCAGGATTAAAAACCCACACTTTCCAATTCTAATACTAGTGTTCTTTCTATTATAATCATGATTCATAATCCTGATTCCTCTAATCTTGGATGACACTTCATTTCTTCATCTGTTAAAATGAAGAAAATATTCATGTGTTTCACTGCTATATCACGAGTATTATCCAGGGGAAAAATGATTTTCAAGTAAATATTGAATTTTTTGCATCTTCATATTAGCTTGATGTTTGGGTCTATCAATTCACCATGAAAGCCAAAGATAATGAAGTGAAACCATATAAATCTACTTTTGCTTCTGTGGAAGGGGGGGAGAATAAATCTAAACAAAATATGTGGCTCAGCTCATAGGTACTTGGTGCCAGTCTATAGTGATGGAGATTCCAGAAGTCTCACTGGATTTCATTTATAGCATCTGCAGGAATGGGGAGCCCAGCCAATAGTGTAGCCAATCTCTCCTCCACCTCCTCTAGAGGAACTGAACATCCATTATGCAATTCACCATTATCTCAACCTCCTGTTTTAGCTCCCTTGGGAAAACTAACACTTCTGAAAGTAAGCAAGAAAATAAAGAGTAACTCTTGTTTTCTTTCTTCTTCTCTTAACGCCAAACACAAGCCCCCACATCTTTCAGGAAACTTTCCTTAGGATGATTAAAATGACAGATGCTCTTGCTACTGGATATGGCAATGGTTTTTGTTATTGATAATAACAGTAGCTCACATATATTGAGGATGTTTTAAAATTGCTGAGCATTTCCCCATTACTTTTATCAACAGTTCATATTTATACACTCATACCTCTTACCTGAACTATTTCACTAGTTCTCTAATTGATGTCCTTACTTATAGTCACTCCCCTCTCCAATATAGCCTCTAAATAGTTCTCAAAGACATATTCTGAAAAGACTATGACCACATTACTTCTTTACTCAAAAACCTCAGATGACTCCTTATCACGTGTAAAATTAAATGCAAAATCTTCCATTAGGCATTTAAATCCCTTTATAATTTGACTTTATTATACCTTTCCTAACATACTGCACATTATTACCATTTTGCAATCAAGTCAAAATTTAGCTATTATTTATCAAATAGGACATTATTTACTATGGTAAAAAGCAGACTCCTTGAGGACAGGAATTATTTCATTGTTTGGGATTTTGTATCTATCAGAGCCAACTCAATACCTAATGCATAGGAGACATTTACCAAAAACATATGGATTTATTGATATCTTTGGGTACTCAAAACAATTTTTTGAAGTAGGTAGCTTATTTTTGCCTCTAGTTATAGGTCAAGAGGGACATCTAGGTAGTTCAGTGCGCAGAACACCATGTTCGGAACTTATCTCCTCATCTTCATGAATTCAAATGTGGTCCCAGCTGAGAAACAACAGGAAGTAATTTAACTTTGCTTGCCTCAGTTTTCTCATCTGTACAATAAGCTGGATAAGGAAATGGCACATTTCTCTATTATTTTTGCTAAGAAGACCTCAAAGGGAGTCAGGAAAAGTCAGACATAAGTAAAAAAATGATTGAACAAAATATATCAACCAGATAAGAAATTGACCCAATTCATGCATATTCGGGTCAAAGAAATGAGAAAGAGATGTGATGACCTCTGACATCATCTAGTCTAATTTTGCATTTTATAGATAAAAAAATGAAGTCCATAATCTGTAAGTAGTACTACTCTATGAATTGTAGTAACCACTAATTAACAAGTTACAGAGGTATTGAACTCAAATTCTCTGGGGCAAATCTAATGTTGGTTCTGTTACACCAAGGTGGCTCTACTAAATTTTTTGAGTTCTTAAATTTTTGAGCATTTTCCCTCATATCCTACTTTATTCCTTATTCATAGATAACCCTTGATAACTTATTCATTCAAAATGTATTTTTAAAAGATCTGGCAGGTATCTTGCTAGAATTTCCAGCTGGTGCCCTTCCTAGAGAAGGAGGTGCATGAACACAAGCAAAAAGCACAAGGTTAAGGAATAAATTTTGCCAGAATTTGGTCTTCAATAATTCACTGGGTCCATGATCTCATTGCTTATGAGTATTTCCCCTACTTAACTAGGAAACCTAATTTTTGCTTAAAGTATAGCCTCTAGACAAGCCTTTACTTGGAAATAAAATCCACTGTTCTTGATCCCTTCCATTAGAAAGAAGGGCAACCCACTTCGTGAAAGAGAAAACTATGTGGAGAAGTTCATATAGAAATCCAAGATCCAATGAGGTTGCTGAATCTCATGATCAAGCCACATTCTCAGCAGGAGGAGATGAAGACTTTTATCCTAGTTTCTCATTAAATATCCATCAATCAGGGTGAAATTTCATTTGGCATGGGAGTTTCCTTTCAGAAGACATTTAAGACATTTTAGGGTCTCCAAAGTCTTATTTGGTTACTGGCAGAATCCACTGTCCATCAGTTTAATGATTGGTGGATAGCTTAATTAATAAGTTAATTATTAATTACTCAAAAACTCTTATTTCAGGAGTTTGAAATATTATATTATAAATAAATATTATTTATTATTTATTTATGATACAATATGACATAATATAAATATTATGCCCTCTATAAAACATCACTTTCTATATGTTTATCTGCTATAAAATAATAATCAAAAATACCTATAGTCTCATTAAAAGATCATTAATTTAATATTAAAAGAACCTTAGAAGTCACTGGATCCAATTCTATCAATTAAAGATTTAAAAATTGGGAGCCTGATAAGATAAGGGATTTTTATGCTCACAGAGTAAGTAAAAGGAACAGAGTTATGATCTGACCAGAAGTTTTCTTCCCACCAAGTCATACATTCTTTATATTGTGGAAGAATGTAAAGAGGGTTGGATTTGAGGACATAAGACACCAGTAAATGAAAATGATCTCATGATTTAACTAATATTCTGTGTCCAATTTGATTTTTATCATTTTCCAAATAAAATAACATAATTCTTAATAGTGGTTTCAATTAAATTTATTAATATAGATAATATTAGAATAGTTTCTTTTTCATTTTTATAATAAATTTAAAGCTCG